>NC_056744.1:1582529611-1582557117 GCF_019279795.1 Protopterus annectens | reverse complement strand
GAGGGTCTATAGTCCTGTCATAAGAAAACAGCACAATGGCTTCACATCATGATCACTCAGTGGCACCCTTTTCTAGATACAGTCCCACAGCTCCACCCAACCCTTTCAGCAAAGGACATCATCTCTGATATTGAATATTCATTGACACTTGACCCTCATCTTCAACTCTAGTGATATGTACCCCCATGTGTCATTGTGCCTTTTCACATCTGTGTTATTGATTAAGAATGTAATCCTTTGCACCCTTCCTTCCTTCTGTGTCTGCTACATGTGGCGATGCCCGATTTATAAAGTGTGACTTGACCATACACTGCCCAGTGCAGCCTTTATATAACACTGCATGAATCATGTTTATTTTGTGTGAAACCTCACTGTCACTTTGTGGTCATCACAGATGTATAGAGCTTGATTAGATGATGATGCAGTACCTAATCTTCTATGGCTGTGCATGTCACTGTGTGTAGGGGGGGAGGGGGCTGGAATGGCTGCTGCTTGCTGTCTCTCTGCCTCAAATTGTCTGATGATGTTGGGGTGCTGGTTGCAACAGGAGCAGCTGTATTGGATCTGGACATTCCCCTAGATAGACTGCTGGTATGCATGCTTGCTAGTAATCATATCATGTAGCTCACAGCATGCTACAAACATATTGTGAACTGTGGCAGGAGTGTACTGCAGGAAGTGACAGATGGATCCAGGCAGTAAAAGCATACCTTCAACAGGCTGAACACATGTTCTGTAATGCTTCTGGTTTGCATGTGGGTGATGAAATACTACTGTCCAGTGATGCTGTGTTGGTTTGTAACAGGTGTTTGCTACCAGGATTCCAGTGAGTATCCTGCATCACCCAAAGTGCGGTAGGAATATATGGGGGTGAGACATGTACGTATTGTCTTTGTCTCTCTCTCTCTCTGTCTATATATATATATAAATATATTGTTTACCACAGTGTCTTCACATACCAAATAAGTGGCTCTATGGAATTTCCCTATGCAGCTACAAAATACTAAATCAAAAATTAGTTCCAAACAAAAGTCCAACGAAAACCACAACTTGACCAATAAGTGTACTGCTTCACGTAAAACACCTTAATAGCGGAACATGTTTATTGCGAGTACAGAAAACACGAAACTTTTTAATAAAACAAAGTTGATAAAATACAAATTAGATGTTAAGCGCTTTCACTCATTACATAGAGCTTCATCAGAACATCCTTCAACTACTTAAAACATTGTTTAAATACAAAAACTGGTGCCAAAAACACATCAACTGTTGCTCCTTCCTTAAAGACATACTACTACATAACATAACTTAAATTCATCAGTGTTCTGTTAAATAAATATTGCTCACTTAATAAACTTCCTAATAAATAAAGCAGTTAAAAAAATTTTATAAATATTAATACATATTAATAAAAACGTTTGTATAAGAATCATAATGATATTACATTGCTAAGACCAAAAACAAATAATATTAAAAATAAATTCCTTGTATGTTTTAGTGTATCTGTGTGAAACGATGCATGTTGGTAAAAGTGTCTATGTACAAACAAATCATTTTATAAAGCTAATCATTTTATAAAGCTATACTGAAAATGCATAAGGGACTTTTTTGCTAATGTGTTGTAAATAAATATATGTATATCTATAACAATAAATATAAATATGACAAATATTTATATGTATATGTATTATTTGTGTATGCTTATATACACATATACTACAAAAATCATTCAGTGAGTAAACAAATAAATATGTACATTCTAAATATAATTAATTTATTTAATTTATATGAGCTCATTTATACTTATCTAGGGTCTAATTCAAGAATTGGCTTGCAGGAAATAAATTCATTTAAACCTGGTAAGTTTACGGCATTATGAAAGAGTTGCCACCAAACTTCCTTAAAACTTAATAGTTTCTTTGGATCCCCTCCCTTAGGATTATTTTGTATAATATCCAAAATGCCAAATTTAAACTCATGTTCAGCCCCCATTTTTTCACATCTAGATAATGCATTAGTACCATCTTTCCTAGATATACAGTAAATATGATCATAAATTCTTTTTTTGAAATTCCTTTCTGTTTTTCCGACGTAATAACTACGGCATGCTCCACATTTGGCGATATAAATCACCATCCTAGTGTTGCAATTTCCCTTTTTCAGCTTAATGACTGTTTTATAATTATTAAAAATACTTAATGTATGGGTTTCTAAGATGTATCTACACTGATTACATGTGCCACACTTTCTGGTACCATCAAAATTATTGTCTCTATTTTTTTGATTACTATTAATCTGGTAATCACAAGAATTTTGTTCTAGTAGTTTCTTGATGTTATCTCCCATTTTGTATACCACGCCTGGTCTTTTACCTACTATTTTCTCCAAATTATGTCCAGAATCTAATAAAAAACAAAATTTATTGATGATCTCCACAATTTTATCGGACATTGGACAATATATTAGGATTAAAGATCTCTGATGCTTCATTCCATCAAAGTTTTTAATGTTACTATTCTTTGAACTAGAATTTAATTTTTTGTTGTTGACTACTCCTGTTCCTAATAGGGGTTTATATTTCTTACCCCATTCATTTGCCACATACATTCCTATGTTTTGCAACATTGATAGGGGGTAGCCTTTATCCTTAAACAATTTTATGGTAAAATTAATCTCTTCCTGCATTGTCAAATAGTCCAAAGTCATGCGAGTGGCATGGATACATTGCCCTTTAAATATGTTCTGTTTTAATTTAGTAGGATGAAAACTGTCATAAGCCAAATAGTCGTTGGAAAAAGTCTCTTTTCTGTATATCCTAGATCTCAATTCACCATTGTGTACATATATATAAGTGTCTAGATATGCTATCCCCTCATTACTCTTGGTGAATGTAAATTTTAAAAAGTTACTACTATTGTTCACAAATTCAATAAAAGTATTCAATTCATCATTAGTACCACTCCATAAAATATAAATGTCATCCAAGAATCTCGAATAATGGAGAATTTTACTAAAATGAGTACTGGAGAAGAGATGAGTTTCTTCCCAATCCACCATAACCAAATTGGCGAAAATGGGAACACATGCTGCCCCCATCGCCACACCTCACGTCTGTTTGAAATGTTCTCCCTCGAAATATATAAAATTATTGTCCAAAACCATAGTCATGAGTTCCATAATAAGACAAATCTCATCCCATTTCATACTCGTGTATTTACGAATACTGTTACAAAACGCTTCCAGTCCCTCGATTTTGTGAATACTGGAAAATAAATCAATAACATCTATGGTGACAAAATAATATTCCTTTTTCCATTTGTTAACAGGGTACTTACTTAAAAATTCCCAAGAGTCTTTCACCATGTGAGGGATATTGTCATATACTGACTTAAGTTTGGTATCTATATATTTCCCTATATAATATGTTTTTGAATGGTTACCAGACACTATAGGCCTAAAAGGGGGGTCAGAAGTACTCTTATGTATCTTTGGCATTCCTATAAAACTGGCCAGGATGGGAAATTTGTCCTTTAAATAATCATAAACGTCGTTAGATATTCTTCCATCTATCAAAAATTCCTCTAAATATGAATCAATTCTCTGATGAGAAATGTTCACTTCATTGATAGAGATAGATTCATAATTTTCTAAAACGTACAGTATGTCATACATTTTCATAATGTATTGAATCTTGTCATAAATAACCACCCCACCCCCTTTATCAGGTTTCATAACTCTAACCTGAGAATTCTTCTTTAAAGCTTCTAATGTTTCTCTCTCTTTGTGAGTTAAATTGTTGTCAACCTTTATCATCGTTTTATCACGATGTAAAGTATATATTTCTTTAGCTACAATTTTCTCAAAAACATCGACTCTGGGGTGGAATGGCGGAATGAATGTACTTTTACATTTCAATTCAATATCATTGGTCTGATTCTCTCCCCCCTCGTTGTTTTTTATAGGCTCGTTTAAAACAGATTTGTTGTTAAAAAATATGCTTAGATTAATTTTCCTTGTAAATTTTTTAAGCTCACATAAACAATCAACTAATTTAAAACTAGGGTGGGTATAAATTTCATGCTTTTGGCTAATACCTTGAAATAACTACTATTAATTTCTAAATTTGAAAAGTTATATATTTTGAAATTATCATAAGTATATATATTGTTTTCCACTATAATTCCTTTGTTTTTCTCTTCTACTGATTTTAAATAATTGAATGTGTCTGACTCTATTGGTCTCAATTCCAATTCCCCCCCCCCCCCCAATGTCCCTTGTGATTCCTCCCATAACTTTCTTGCTGTTTCCTTATTGTATTCTGATAAGGTTGGCCCTGTTTGTTCTGTTCCTTGTAAAAATGTGACCCATCAGGATCATAATATGTCCCATTGTGTACATTATTAGCTTCATAATAATTTTCCCTTCCCTGCATCCAGTTTTTATAACTTTCCAACCAAATATAAGCTTCACCCTTCTTATATTGTTGTATATCTCTAATCATCTTTTTCCTTTTCCTTTCCTTTCCTTTCCTTTATATTTGTTATCCACTTCTCTGCTAACATAAATTGTTTGGAATATAAGTCCTCCCATTCATTGAACAACAAATCGTTGGAAATATTCAAATCTAATGCCTCTACTTCCTGAATCAATTTACTTAATTTCGTATCGTTATGTTCCATAAGAATATTCATGTATTTCAAACCACATTCATCAAAAAACTTGTTGAATTCAGTTCTAGTATTTTCGTCAATAATAATACCCATAGGTTTTTTGAAAAATCTTAAGCCTTGCGGAACAATCTTCATTTCAACACATTTCTGTAAATACACATTATCTATTTTCAAACCGTTAATTTGTTTTAATGTTTTACCCAAGGCATAAATCATTTCCTTTAAACTACCTAATGGTTTATTAGACAAAACATTCTCCGAATTAGTGGAATTGTCCGCATCCATATTAAAACATGTGTTCAAAAATTTATTCAAACACAGTCCCTTATTGTTCATGGTTCCACCATCCCTGTCCATCTTGTTCAAACCACTTCCTTTATTGTGTGTTGAATTAACCGTCACAGATGAATAGGTTTTATCAGGAGGCAAGCGTTTGGGCTTAGTCCCTGTGCGGAAAGCCTCTTCGTCAATGTCATAAATAGAAAAATCAAAAGTTAAGTCAGGTAAATTAATTTTACTGTTGTTGTAAGATTCAGTAATATTTAAATCTTTGCCTTTTTCATTACTAGTTCCTCGCAACCCAGAACACTGTCCATTTGGGATGTTAAAACTTTCTTCTAATAAGTCATGTCTCTTAGATCTATGTGGTATAATTACTTCCTCATTGTTACCACATGAAAAACTATACTTGTTAATACACAAACCTGTGACTGTTCCTTGTTTGTCTTTGGCATGTTTGCTTTTGTCAACTGCAAATGCCAAATCATCAGCTGTTATGCTGTTAGACACGGCTCGCTCTTCATGTGTGGCAACATCCGGATCGAGTTCTGTAGCTTGTAACCCTTTATCAATGCTGTCCGTGCTTTTACATACCAACATGGGAGTACCCCTGAATGAATCTTTGAATAGAGCAAACAGTTGGTGAATTTCTTCCTTCAGAATGGCTATTTCGCCTCTTAGCTAGTTCCGCCTTCCCGTCAGGGCTGTTGAAAAAATGGGGGCTGAACATGAGTTTAAATTTGACATTTTGGATATTATACAAAATAATCCTAATGGAGGGGATCCAAAGAAACTATTAAGTTTTAAGGAAGTTTGGTGGCAACTCTATCTTAATGCCGCAAACTTACCAGGTTTAAATGAATTTATTTCCTGCAAGCCAATTCTTGAATTAGACCCTAGATAAGTATAAATGAGCTCATATAAATTAAATAAATTAATTATATTTAGAGTGTACATATTTATTTGTTTACTCACTGAATGATTTTTGTAGTACATGTGTATATAAACATACATAAATACATATACATATAAATAGTTGTCATATTTATATTTATTGTTATACATATACATATATTTATTTTCAACACAGTTTTTAACACATTAGCAAAAAAGTCCCTTATGCATTTTCAATATAGCTTTATAAAATGATTAGCTTTATAAAATGAATTGTTTGTACATAGACACTTTTACAACATACATCGTTTCACACAGATACACTAAGACATACAAGGAATTTATTTTTAATATTATTTGTTTTTGGTCTTAGCAATGTAATATCATTATAATTCTTATACAAACGGTTTTATTAATATTTATTAATTTTTAACTGCTTTATTTATTAGGAAGTTTATTAAGTGTGCAATATTTATTTAACAGAACACTGATGAATTTAAGTTATGTTATGTAGTAGTATCTCTTTAAGGAAGGAGCAACAGCTGATGTGTTTTTGGCGCCAGTTTTTGTATTTAAACAATGTTTTTAGTAGTTGAAGAATGTTCTGATGAAGCTCTATGTAATGGGTGAAAGCGCTTAACATCTAATTTGTATTTTATCAACTTTGTTTTATTAAAAAGTTTTGTGTTCTCTGTACTCGCAATAAACATGTTCCGCTATTAAGGTGTTTTACGTGAAACTACAATATACATAAACACACACACACACACACACACATATATAATATATATATATATATATATATACACACACACACACACACACACACACACACACACACACACACACACACACACACGCACACATATACACACACACACGCACACACACGCACACACACGCACACACACGCACACACGCACACACGCATATATATATATATATATATATATATATATATATATATATATATATATATATATATCAACTGGATGTCTGATGTGAGAACCATAGGTGCTGCCAGGGTGCTGTACAGACATATTAGTTATCAACTTCTGCATGTTGCACACTGCCTGACAGTTGATTGAATAGTAGTTGACGTACCTTTGCCAGTGGACACCAAGTGAGGCCTTTATTGTCACACATATGCAATTTATAATACCCAATACTTTGGGGAGGAGGGTGATGCCACAAAACCCATGTACGATGATGTCCCTCTGCTTTGGTGTATTGGAGAAATATGATCATACACATTTGGAAATAGTGTATCAAGAAATGTTCTGATATTCTGTATGCCAATACCAATGAAATATACATTGTGTCCCCTTTTTGTATCTGGAAGTCCCTGTAGCAAGTATAGTAGCAGCTACACATAGACTAGTACAGGAATTCCTCACATTCCTCATGTTCATCTTTGTGGATATCTCAGTCCAGTCACATTGGTCTATTAGTTGCTTATTGGTTAGCCGGTGATATGCAATCTGTTACCAGTACTGTTTTCATTTGTGCAGCATGCCATCATGTCATGGTATTGGGTGCTGGGTAGCAGCATTTAAAATCACTAAGTGTTCCTGCACAAATGCTGCTGCTTCAGTTATCTTTGTTTGTTGCAACTCCAGCTTGTCAGAGACCTATACCTTCCAGGTAAACAAGGACAAACAATTAACTTGTGTCCCATCTGCTGCCAGCCTCAGCACACTTAGTATTCTGTAACAGTGTAAGAACTGACAGATGCTCATAGACAATGAGCCGGTACTTGATATACATGACACAAATCTGTGAGAGGTGTATATATTTACACAACATAGAAGCAAACCTCTCACATGCACATGTGATTTGTGAGCACTAAATATTACAACCCACACCACTGCACAAATATGCAAGACCAATGCATGCTGAGGCAGTCAAAAAGTCATTTCCTAAGCTTCCTAGAATTAGAAAAAAAAGTCTCAACAGAAATCTACAAACATGGCATTACTACCTCATACAACATCCTCTGGTTCCAAGCCCATGAGCATAAGTAGAAGTCTTCCAGTAATGGGTGAATCTGTTGTCAGGCACACTGATTCCATGACGTTGGATAAGGACCGGGTGACTGTTGGTTGTGTCTCCAGTGACATGATCTGTAATGTCATGAGGGCTCTTCAATCCCTCACACAGTGTAAATATGAATATAACCTAGTAGCAGCCTATGTTGGTGTGAATGTCTTATGGCACTCAACTTGAGGGACATGCAGACAGACATGCTGTATCTCACTATGCATGTGTCAAATGCACAAAAGACTATGGTCCTGAGTGGAACCCTGTCTTCACCTGGAATGATGCCTAAATATAAGGATAAAATAATTGGCTTCAAAAACTGGAAAATTAGTTGGTGTCATTTAAGAGGGTCTGTCTGGGATGAGATGATAGATGAACTTGCGTCACCAAGGATGGTCAGCACCTCTTATTTCGTGGCTTCTGCTTACAGGCAAAAGTCCTTCTTGTCGCCTAAGTGCCTTTGTAGTCAGAATCAGCCCATTGGACATCCCAACACTGCAGATAAAATCACAGCAAATTCCATTTCAGATTATATCATGGTCGCTCTTCTTAGTGCACTCCATTCTTGCCTAGATTAAGCACTTATCATGATTTCAGGCAGGTGGGAATCTGTGGGACATTTCCATATGTGTTAGAAACCATATCACTCCCAGACAAATTCCCCAGGACCCGCAAACTGAACTCATTTAACTCCAGCTCCTTAACTATATGGGCTCTATCTTTCAATCATTTAGACAGAGACCAGTCACCTCAAAAAACAAAAATATAACTAGCAGCAGTCCTTGTGACTCAGTGTTATGACCTCTCATTTGTGGTATGTACTAAGACCTCCAAACCACAAGTCTAAACCTATAGCTAACTAAGTTTGCAAGCCAGGTATTATTGTCAGATCTCCTCTCTGCAACAATAATTAGCAATAATTAATAAAAAGAACTAATTTTATCTACAAACTTAAGCCTTGTACTCCTTCTGCTGACCAGATCCCAGCCGAATACCTGCAAAAAGCAGCTAAAGAAGTAGCTTACCCGATATCCATCCTGATTAATAGAACTACTAATGAGGGAAGCATCCCTAACATCTGGAAAATCTCACATATTATCCCCCTACACAAAGGTGGCAACTCAAATGATTACTCTATCAACCTATAGCCCTACTATCCCCCTTAGCAAAAATAATGGAAAAATGTATTCACCATCAGCTTCTAAACCATTTAATTCAACATAACATACTAGCTGAAAGCCAACATGGCTTTAGGCCATTCCACAGTACTAGCACTGCTCTCTTATCTTTTACTGATACCATAAACAAAAACCGCAATAACAATGTTCTCTCTTCCTCTCTATTTATTGACCTCTCAAAAGCATTTGATATGGTAAACCACTCTTTACTTATAAAGATTCTGAAATCACTCTCTCTTGATACTCTGGCTGTACAATGGTTTACTTCCTACCTCAGCAATAGGCAACAGGCTGTGCTCTGAGAGAATAAACTATCATCCCACCTGCCAGTCTCACTGGGTGTCCCTCAGGGCTCCATTCTAGGCCCTCTCTTATTCTCAATATTTATTAATGATCTCTACCTAGCTATTCCTCAGGCAACCTGCATACAATATGCAGACGATTCAACTTTAATCTGTGCAACTGAATCTTCATCTGAACTACAATCCCTAACTCAGAAGATATTTAACATAGTAGAGACTTGGTTCTTAAAACGTTGCTTCCTCTTGAATCCCAAAAAAACAAAGCTCCTTCTATTTACTCCTACCCCTAAATCCATGCCTTTAGATTTCTCTGTTATTTCTAACAATGGCACCCTCGTATCCCCTGATTCTACCACCAAACTCCTAGGAATTACAATAGACAATAACCTTAGCTTCGATACCCATATTAATAACACTATAAAAACAGTCAACAGAAAAATGGGCTCCCTATACAGGATCAAATACTTTCTCACTCCAACAGCCAGAACTACTATTGCCCACTCTCATCTAATCTCAACACTTCTCTATGCCTCACCAATTTACACCAACCTATCCAAGAAGAATCTTCTCAAACTAACTACATCTTATAACAGTGCCAGATTTGCTACTGGTAATCCCTTTAGAACTCATCACTGTCAGAATCTAAAACAACTAGGATGGCTTGAACTGCAAAATCAGCTTAATTTTAACCAATTTACCACTGCTCATAAGATCCTCAACCAGCCTAACAACACTTCTATACTCTCAAACCTCATTACTCCGTATAAAAATCTTAATACCTTACGCTCTGCTAATAAACTTCTACTTAGTATTAGTAAGTCTAACAACATGGCAGGTAACTCTCTTTTCTCAAACACAACTGGGAAAAACTGGAACCTTCTACCTAGTGATCTTACTTCACTTGCTTCCCTACCCCACTTCAAACAAAAACTCAAAATATACCTTAGAACACACTGGTTATGCCCTTGCACCAACCTTGACTCACTCTGACTTTTAATTCAATGCTCTTTACTGCAAACATTGCAGGAATTGTAAACCCACATACAGTTATGATCTACCTCACATGGATATCTTGTTCAATATGTTATAAATACTCTTATACAACCATTCTCAGGAACTGTGAACCTGAAAAAAGTTCAATCTACCTCATGTGAATATCTTGTTCTATATTTTTGTAAATATTGTTCTGCAACGTACTATAAAATGTTTTGTATCATCTGCTTGATTGTAACCTAATATACACTGTTTTGAATTGTAACCTTATATACATATTGGTATAATGGATCTGTCTTGGAGCTTTTCTCCCTGGGCCTCTACTGATCTATCCAGGTGAACTAGCCCGGTCAACAAATGTAAAATAAATAAAAATAAAAGATAAATAAATCCTTACAAGTCAATTATCTACCCATGTTCCAAGATCTCTCACCACAATTTCATTTTGAAGTAGTGTGTTGCCTTTACTATACAGCGGTGTTAGTGGCACAACAAGTAGCACACTTGCCTTTGGCACAGAAGGCTGTGGCTTCTATTCGGGTAGATTGATTATTGATACTGCAGTGCAGTGCAGCATAAGGGGGGGTCGGCACTCCTGAGTGTGCCATCCTTTGGATGAGACATTAAACTGAGGCCCAATCTGCTTGAGTTGATGCTAGCACAGGTGGATGTAAAAGATCCCATGGCACCTATTGGAAAGAGTAGGGGTCCTTTATTAAATAAATATGTGCATACTAAATACTATTTACAGTTATGTACATTTTTATTCCATATCGTACACAATAGATAAAACACCTTTTTATCTATTTTTGTTACAAACGTTCTTCTTTTACCTTTATAATATCCATATTACAACATATTTATATCCTTCATTTTCCTAATTCTTTCTAAAAAATTGACTTCACATAACTTTTCCCATATTTTCTTTACTCGTATGCATTTCAAAAATACATGTTCTGTTGTTTCAACTTCACCAAAATAATTACATATTCTTTCTTCTATTTTTATGGCATATTTTTATTGATAATTTCCATTAAAAAATCTCTGTATTTTACACCTTTCTATTTTCATTTTTATAGCCTTTTTTCTTTAATTCCTCCGCCCTTTCCCATGGATACACACAGTAATACTTAATTCATTATGTCCAAATACCATGTTTTTCATCATCCTTTACCTCCCTTATTTTTTATTTTCTACAATATTATTTTATCTTTATTTCACCACCCACAACTCCTCTTTTCCTCCTAAAATGCTAATCCTATACCATATTTTTGTATTTTTCTTTTATTATACTTATCAATGACCCATCTTCCTCTTTCATGCATTTCAACACTTTAAATAAATGCAATAATGCTGAATATACTACTGGATTTATCAATCCCAAACCTGTTTCTTCTTCCTTTACAAATAAAATTCTTCTTTTTACAGGGTTTAAGCTAGATCCTCATAAAAAAAAACAATAATCATTAATTCTTTTTCACATTTGTAGGTATCATAAACATTTTTCCAAGATATGCAGTTTTTCCCAGTAATACAGAACTAATTAAATGCACCTTTTTATATGACAACTTGTTTTCTTCTTCTTCTTCATTTTGTTTTGGCTGCTCCCATTAGTGGTCACCACAGCAGATCATCCGTTTCCATTTCTTCCTGTCCTATGCATCTTGCTCTGTCACACCAACCACCTGCATGTCGTCTCTCACCATATCCATAAACCTTATCTTAGGCCTTCCTCTTTTCCTTTTACCTGGCAGTTCCATCCTTAGCATCCTTCTCCTAATATACCCAGCATCCCTCCTCAGCACATGTCCAAACCAATGCAATCTTGTCACTCTGGCTTTGTCTCCAAACCATGTCTAATCCTGTCCATCCTCATAACACCCAATGCAAATCTTAACATCTTTAACTCTGCCACCTCCAGCTCTGACTTCTGTCCTTTTGTCAGTTCCACCTTCTCCAACCCATATAACATAGCTGGTCTCACTACCATATATTTTTATATGACAGCTTGTATGTTTTCCAAAATAAATATATATTTCTTAATTTATCTATTATTTTCCCCTCGTTGCATCTTTGCTTCCTTGTTTCCAAATGTCATACCCAATATTTTATTTCATTCATGTTAAACTGAATATTGCCTATTTTTTCTTTTATGCCTAAATCTATATTCTTATTTCTATTTATACTCATGCCTATTGCTCTCAATTGCTTATTAAGTTTTTCAATGACAGCTTCCACCTATTCTTTGCTCTTAGTCATTAAAACTAAATCATCCACGTATGAAAATATAACTGGTACTTTAATATGCTCTCTGTTTCTGTATTCTGCTACCTTTAACTAAGTGTTTATTTTATTGACAACTGCACTCATGACTAGTGCAAATAAACTACTACTCCCTGCACATCCTTGTCTTATACCAGTCTTCACGCCTATTCCTTGACTTAGCCATCCATTCACAACTGCTCTTACTTTAGTTTTTTTTCATCTGCTGAAACAAATATCTTCAAAATCTTCTCACTTACATTATATTCTTTTACTATGTCCCATAAAATTTCATGATGTATCATGTCAAATGCTTTATTTAAATCCCCTGCCAGGATTTTAACTTCTGATTTTCTATTCATCATACCATTTACAATTTCTCTTATTATTATTAATAATCTTGGCATCCTTTTCACTTTTTCCCAAATATTGTTTATTTTAATATTTTATTTATTTTCCAATCTTTTTTCTAATATTTTCATAAAAATCTTATAATCAGTGATTAAGTACTGTCTCCAATTTTTTAAATCTTCTTTTTCCCCTTTCTTTCATATAACTTTCATGACTCCAACACATATTTCTTCTTGACTAAAACCATACTCTAACCATTCATTTAACACTTCCATGAAATATTTATTTTGCCAATCTAACATATCTTTATACGTATAATATTCTGTACCATCCATCCATGTTACTGATGCAACATTTACCAATTTAAGTGCATTATTCATTTCTTAGATTATTTATTTTTGCAATTCTTTGTTATCCTGTTCTGTTAATTGTTTACCTTTCCACTTTTGTTTTCTTTTTACCTTATATTCTTTAAATGTTTTTCTATATATTTTTAACTACATTCATTATTTCTTGCTGAACTTTTATACTTTCTCTTTTTTCATTTCTTATTACTGTTGTTATTCTTTTATTTTCTTTTACTATACTACTCAGATATGGTGCCACCTGTTCCTTTTTTTCTAATAAAAAATACCTATGTTTAGCAATAGTTTTTTGATCTTCTATTGATCTATCCCATAAAATTATTTCTCTCTGTCAAAAAATTATTTCTTATCAGTTTCTAAATATCTAAATGTGTAATTACTAACCACTTTACATTTCCTTTGTTACCTCTTTTCTCTTTAAATTTTGCCATACCAAATAACATTTTATATTTATCTTTTAAACTTATCCACTATAATGTCCATTTCATATATAATTTTCTCATACCTACCTGATATTTCCATAATTGTATAATTACTTCTATACAGTCTTTAATTCTTTCGCATTTCATCTTTTAATACATTTTCCTATTTTTTATATAACCACTTCTTTCTTGAATCTCTATTCAGATTGCCAAATGATCCAAAAAATCCTGCATATTTTGTTCCTTCTTGTGTAATTCTCAAATCTTTCTGAACCAATGAAGTAGTCTATCTCTGTTCTTAAACTGCCTTTTTTATATGTCCACTGTTTATTATCCCAAATGTATAATTTGTCACTTTTTATTACTTATAACCTTGTTTTAACATCACCACCCCGTTTTCCTATTTCTTAGATCATAATTAAAATTATTCACTAATATCAAAACAAAAGTCACAATTACATAATCTAGCAACTTTTTAAACATATCCTCGTTATTTCTTTTTGTTATATATGCATATACTGCTATGCTTCTATAAATCTGACCTTTCATACTCACATCTACAGTTGCTACCCCTCCGATTAACAATGTAAAATCCAAAATTTCTATTGATTTTTTTTCCATAATATTTCTATACATGAGTATGTTTCTTTTCCCATATTCCAAATAATTTATCCTCCCCATAATATTTCTGTTTGTACATACTCTTCTTCTGTTAATATTCTTGCATCTTCTAATGCAATCATATCCATAGTAGATGTTACACACCATTCTAATACCCCTGTTCTTTTTTTTTGACATTCTTTATATTGTTCACATTTTTGCAAGAATTTTCAGTCTTTCATTTAATACATTTTCTGTGTATTCTTGTCTATTCTTTCCTTTATTTTTATCCTTTCCTGATTTATTTTCTTTCATACCTAAACCCTTGAATTTTCTTTTCCTATACTTACCCTTTTCCCAATAGAAGTTGTTCTTCCTTTTGCCAGTCTCCAATTCATCTCTTCTTCCTCACTTAGTTCTGACATTCTTTTATTCTCTTTTTTATCTTTCTTCTTTTCCTCTTTCTCTTACCCTATTATTACCTAACATTATTTGCCTTTCTTGCTTGTTTCCTTGCTCTTTTTCTACTTCTTGTTCTTATTCTATCTCTGGGTCAATATATTGCTTTTGACTAACTGTCTCCTTATGTTCTTCTATATTTTCCTTACAATCCATACACAAATTACCAGTTTTTTTTCACATTTAAAACATTTCAATTCACATATTTTGCATCATGACCCACTTTGCCACACATATAACATTTCATTTTATTGCAGTTACTAAATGAATGATAACTTTTTCACAAAAAAATATTTTTGTGTTGCATCAAGTATCTCCCTGTTCCTTTGTTACCATATACATTTATCATACTTGGTATGTGCACTATATTATCATTTCCCATTTTCAATACAACATTACATTTCTAACCTCTAGTCCATAAGCCTTTATTATCATAAATTTTAGTAATGTCCATCACTTCTTTACATACAGTCTTTAATAGTCCATTAGCGTCTTTATCTCAGCTTCTGTTAGAACTGAACATATATTTTCTTTTTAGTCTTGCAATTAAATGCTTGAAAAACATATAAATTCCAAGGACTACAGTTTTGGTCCTAAAAATCTCTCAATATATTGTCCTGGTTCAAATATAATGCCACAAAAAGCATCTTTATTAATATGAATAAATGCTCTTACCTCTCGCAGAAAAGTACGCAGTGGTGCTATTATACTGTCCCATATATCATACCTGTCCACTTCTTTGTCTTCTTTATTGTGTACTCTTGCTATATGCTTCTCTTTTTTTTTTCTTCGATTCCATCTTTGACTCCTCTTTCCTTTCTCCCTCATTCACTGTATCCGCATATGACTTCTTCTTCTCCGGCACATTTGCCTCCACTTTTTCATCCTCAATCTTAGCCATTATACCTGCCCACAAAATTATCTTTTCACTCTCCAGTTCACTTTGATTCAACAAGTCAAGCAATCAAACATCCTGCAATCATCCTGACTGAAGGGTTGCCATTATACATCCTTTCTGGCCATCATTTTCATCTTTGAACGATCATTGCTAAATAACACTTCTGAGTCCTGTGAAGGCTCAACCACCTTCACATTTTCACAAACACACATTGCTCTCCCCTCAATGTCTGCAACCGTGTTCACTGAGGGCTTGCATAATAACCTCCAAACTATTTTTAGCATCCTCCTGTGAGAGCTTGACTCCCTCTCATCAAACATCTCTGGTTGCATCTGCTCAATTGCTACCCCATCATTATTCAACTGTTTAACTGAAAGTAACTCTGCTGCAATGTTTACACCCTCCGTACTTCTTCCTGATTTTCTGAGATGCTGCTGCAACCAGAATGGAAGCAGGAAGTATAACAATGAAATGCGGGAAGTACCCTGATGCCCTGTTCAAATTTCTCCAAATAGTATAAATACCACCTTAGGTCTCCCCTGAAAAGAGGCTACTAGCCTAGTGGGACTAACCTGGTCAACAAAGGATAAAATAAAATAAAATAAAAAATAAGATAGATGAAGGGGTTGTTTACCAAATGCATCAATATTGCACATTTTTGCATTTAGTTTTAACCTGTTTTTTGAGCACCAGTTGTTGACATGTGATTTCCAGTTGGGGTTTCCATGCAACAGAGTGGGACTTGATAATTACACCAAGTTTGCAGTCATTCACAAACTTGATTAGTCAGAGATCCTCAATTGTAATTTCGACATTGCAAAGTAAATACTGAATTGTAGGGGTCGCAGCACAGAGTGTTGAGGGACACCACTGGCCACTTTCTTCTTTTATGAGGCTGTACCTTC
Organism: Protopterus annectens; assembly: GCF_019279795.1. Lineage (NCBI taxonomy): Eukaryota > Metazoa > Chordata > Ceratodontiformes > Protopteridae > Protopterus > Protopterus annectens. The sequence continues at coordinate 1,582,540,499 of NC_056744.1, read as the reverse complement.
TACCTTCACCACATGGGTTTTACATTTCAACCAATTTATCTACGTAAATACATAGGGGTCAATTTGGTTTCTCATTTAATTTGTTTATTATTTCGGGATGTGGTATGGTGTCCAATGCCTTAGCTAGTTTGAGGTATGGTGTATGGTCAACATATCCAATGTCCACAGCTTTTGTTATTATCTCAAAGAAGTTAAAGGATCTTTACTTAACAAAGCTGATGATTTTTGACATCATTATTAATTACATCAGTTATGATAAGTTCAATAGCTTTGCAGATGAGACTAGTCAGACTAATCGGTCTGTTTCCGGGGTCAGTAGTGGGTCTTTTTTTTGTGTTGGAGACCACCTTTAGGAAGTGTTCTTTGGTTATGATAGGAGTTTGAAATTTTGTGAGATATGTGGAATTCATATAATTGTTTCAGGGGAGGCATTTATACTGAATTTGTTTGATAGAATGTTGATCATTTCTACAAGATCCAAGTAGGTACTGCCATTTTGAATAAGTTCTGAGCAATTTTGGGTGATATTCCTTAGTTTCCTAATGTAATTAATGAAGGATTTGCAATTGTCTTTAGCTTTTGACACTAGTCTAAGATCATGGGATGCCTTTGTATTCTAGATGGCATTTTTTTGTTAATTCCTTTGACAACTTTTTAATCTTAACCTTGATTTGATTGTTTTTACTATACATTTTAAATAGCATTTTTTATACATGAGGACAACCAAGTTTATTTTTAAGATGCCTATTTGTTTGGATATGCTAGAAACTGCCAAGTCAATTCATTTATCTAGGTGCACAGTTTGTTTGTCTAACTACTTGTGTTAGTATCTTAGATAACACAGTTAAACTTGAATTCATAGAATTGTAGAATGCTTGCTCTTTTGAAGTCTCTGAACTGTGTGATGTCTTCATCTAATTATTTGGAGATATCAAAGGAAAATGTTACCAGCTTGTGATCATATTTAACTGGAGAAAGGAATTCCAGGGGGAAAGCTGACATTTACATCATATTGTTAAGGACTAGATCAAGAATATTTTATCCTTTAATTGTTTCACTGACTGATCCAGAGAGTTTTTGTTTGTGAAATTAAGGAATTTCTGGGCACAACCTACAGTTGATATATAGGTATCCCCATTTATCATTGGATAGGATAATGAGATTTTATTGCTTTACAGTTCACCAGGCATATTGAGGAACATAGCATGCTATTTTGGGAGCATAAGTGGAGTCCAGTAGCGTCCTATGATCTGATAGTTTGCCCTGTTTAGTGTGGTTTGGATCTCACTCAGTTCAGTTTCTGGGTCTGAAGGGATCTGCCTAGAAGAGATGTGATCCCTAATAAATATAGATATTTTACTTCAGTTATCATTGGGCCAAAAAGCATGTAAGGTGCAAAGCTCTGGAATGAGGGGATCTGTACCTTTCAGCCAGGTTTCTGCAATAGCACACATGCATGTATACCTCAAAATTAGGAAATTTGTTATTTAGACTCCTGGTGTTGAGCAGAGACACCTTGACACAGTCTGATGATTGATGTATTTCTGTTAGGTTGGGGGATCCATTAACTGAACTCTGCCTACAAAAGGTCACTAGGGGGACAGCAAAGATTTTTTGATGGTTTCTGGAAGCTCTGGAATGAGAGGTGTAAGCCATCTTTATCAAAGTAAGCATAACTGTCTAGCATCTCTTCCCATGTTAACCCATACTGGATCCCCCTAGACTGACACCAACTAGGCAGCCAGTTGTCGAAGCCAATCATCTTTTTCCTGTACTTTAGCATCATTTGAGGAAATGGAAGGATTCTTCTCAAACCCTGCGTCTTACCTGCATTTGTGACATGCATGGAGAGTCCTCTCTCTCTGCATATACCTCAAAGTTTTATGTGGCAGGTCATTCTCATCCACATGGACCAGGACCATGTGACAATACTATATGATTGGCTTAGGGGTCTTTAGGGAGATCTTGATGTGTCAGGGATACTGTCTCAAAAAAGTTAACTCACCATCACCTTAACTTTGTCTAGTCTCATGAGATTTGAGTTGGTGTGTCTGACTTCACTTTTTAGAAGGTTGTCTAAGTGTACTAGTTTTGGAGCAGTTAATTACCCTTTACTGCATTAGTGCTAATAAGTGTTGTAGTTTTTGATTTACAATGAGCCCTGGATTATTTTGTCTTGGAGGCTGAGGCAGGGGCACTTTAGGGGTATCAGCATATAAAAATTTACTGTATATTTGCATGGAGTGCAGTGGTGGTGTGTTTTGCTCACAGGTCATGTTTGTTTGTGAGAGGGAGGCCTACAGTTTGGCTAAGTCTTTGCATCTCTCACATACAGAAAGTGACAAGGTAAACAATAATTCATTATCTGTGATCATCGGGCAGTTGTTACTCTATCTGAGTATACCATGTGCACTGAGGTTGGCAACTAAAGGTAGATAAACTGGATGACCTTCCATTTTAGTCCTGAAATACACTAATTTAGTAATAGGTTGCTTGTATTTGTAGTGTAAAAAGGGTTAAGTAATGTTGCAGGAATATTTTTCTTTCAGCTGCTCCCGTTAGGGGTTGCCACAGCAGATCAACTGTTTTCATTTCTTTCTGTCCTCTGCATCTTGCTCTGTCACACCAACCACCTGCATGTCCTCTCTCACCACATCCATAAACCTTATCTTAGGCTTCCCTCTTTTCCTGTTACCTGGAAGCTTCATCCTTAGTATCTTTTTCCCAATATACTCTGCATCCCTCCTCAGCACATGTCCAAACCAATGTAATCTTGCCTCTCTGGCTTTGTCTCCAAACCTTCCAACCTGGGCTGACCCTCTAATATACTTATTCCTAATCCTGTCCATCCTCGTCACACCCAGTGCAAATCTTAACATCTTCAACTCTGCCATGTCAAGCTCTGACTCCTGCCTTTTTGTCAATGCCACTGTCTCCAACCCATATAACATAGCTGGTCTCACTACCCTCTTGTAGACCTTCCCTTTCACTCTTACTGGTACTCGTCTGTCACAAATTACTCCTGACACTCTTCTCCACCCACTCCATCCTGCCTGTACTCTCTTCTTCACCTCTCTTCCACACTCACCATTACTCTGAACTGGTGATCCCAAGTACTTAAATTCATCCACCTTCGCCACCTCTACTCCCTGCATCCTCACCATTCCTCTATCCTCCCTCTCATTCACACACATATATTCTGTCTTAGTCCTGCTGACCTTCATTCCTCTTCTCTCTAGAGCATATCTCCACCTCTCCAGGGTCTTCTCCACCTGTTCCCTACTCTCACTACAGATCACAATGTCATCTGCAGACATCATAGTCCACGGGGACTCCTGTCTGATCTCGTCTGTCAACCTGTCCATCACCATTGCAAATAAGAAAGGGCTCAGAGCTGATCCTTGATGTAATCCCACCTCCACCTTAAATGCATCCATCACTCCCACCGCAGACCTCACTGCTGTCATACTACCCTCGTACATATCCTGTACCACTCTTACATACTTCTCTGACACTCCCGACTTCCTCATACAATACCACAACTCCTCTCTAGGCACCCTGTCATATGCTTTCTCTAAATCCACAAAGACACAATGCAACTTCTTCTGACCTTCTCTGTACTTCTCCATCAACACTCTCAGAGCAAACATTGCATCTGTAGTGCTCTTTCCTAGCATGAAACCATACTGCTGATCACTAATCATCACCTCCCTTCTTAACCTAGCTTCCACTACTCTTTCCCATAACTTCATGCTGTGACTGATCAGTTTAATCCCTCTGTAGCTACTACAGCTCTGCACATCACCCTTATTCTTAAAAATTGTTACCAAAACACTTTTTCTCCATTCCTCAGGCATCCTCTCACTTTCCAAGTAATATTGCAGGAATATGAATTTCGAAGTAATATTGCAGGAATATGAATTATTAATTTATTTAAAAATAGTTTGTATTTGTAGTGTAATAAGGATATCATTTAGTTAGACTTCAGTCGTTTCAAAGAAAATAAGATTAATGGCAAAAAGTCCCTTGGCTATCAGGAAAGACTTGAAGTCCTGTCCCTATACTCAGTATCTTACAGACTCCTACGTGATGATATATGTCTTACATTCCATGCCATGAGGGATCCCACCATCCTTGATTTATTGCATCTGTCTGAAAGACTAATGGCTCCACAAATATTACAAGTAAATATTTAAATATGCACTAACATATGAGGGACAGGTATAATTCCCTATGTTTCCCCGATCTCTAGAACAGACTTCCTTTTCATGTAAAACAGAAATACCCTTGCATTCTTCAAGACAAACCTTGATGATTGGATCAGCATCATTAAATTCATTCAGGGCCTGACCTGTTTTGCCTTTCTGGAAACAGGAGTCACATCCTAAGGATGGATATTACAAAGGCATGAGATATGAGCTGGTTTGTCTGAAAATAGGGTCACCGATCAGTAGTAGACTTATGAATTTTTATTTATTAATTTACTGTTTGATAACTGGGTAGGTGGACAGGTCTGGAAACTCAGCAATGACTTACTAGCCATGTATTTCTTATCATCTTAAGATCCTATGAACTCCAACGAACGTTTACACATGTTTTTTGCTATTATACTGACAAGCAAGTTGCTGCATGCTTAAGGCACCCTATGGATATGAAATGTGACCTGCTTTCATTGGTACTCATTTGCATCTCATCATGCACTTATTAAAATGCATACCTTCATTTGCATGTTATTATATGACCATTTGCATACTCCAGCTCCCACACCATTTTCCGCACTTATCAGCATTAGCTAGTGTTATGAATTGCAACATTCTGTATGTGGCTACTTCCCATGCAATGGCTTATTGCACTCTACGCAAGTTGACTACTGAATACCAGACCATGTAAATAATGTGCCTTATGGTATCTCTCCAAAAGGAATTTCATGACAGCAGACAAGTTTCTTTACATCATTGTTAGTTCTAGCACTTATCCTGAAATATTGGGAAATTTATCTCTGTACCTTCCCATCAAATGTGACAGGCTGGACTGCTTGATAACTGCAAAGGAATACAACAATTTAGAAACTTTAATACACACTGTGCATGTTTGTCTTTTTTTATACATAGCAATGCAATTATGTACAAATACAGAAGGGATTTAAGCAAATAATGCCTGTTCTTTAAGAAATGTGGTTAACTTAGGAGAAATGCATGACATTCACAAAAAGAATGTATTGTAACGCACATTATACCCCAAAAGCGTGCGATGATTTTATACCATTATCAGCGCACAAATACTGGAAATAGGCGCCCGGAAAAAGGCCCGTTTCCTGCCTTTTTTCTTAAATTGTTAAAATTTTTAAACATTAATGATGAATGATTTTTTGTAAATTTCGCAACAAATTAAGAACTCTGGAAGTTTCCGCTGTTTCGCGCTGCTAATTCGCCATGCTAAAGCCATAGCTAATAAGCTTTAAGAAAAAAAAAGCAAAAAGCAAAAAAACTTTTTTCACAGCTTTTTTATTGTTTAAACACTTTTTTTGTGTTGCGTTAGGTTTAAAATAAGTACGGACATCTCCCGTTTTTATTTTAAAACTGTCTCATTGTCTTGTACCATTAATAGCGCTGAAAAAAAAGCAAAAGAAGATCTGCTTTCTCGTACCTGCTCGCTCTTCGCTGTGAGTTTGCGCGGTACCGCAGGGCAAAGAGACTGCTACAGGAACCTGACGCATGCGCGGAAGGGATTATAACAGGCCATTATTTAAGAAATTATTTAAGAAAAAATATAACAAATTTCTGCTCATATGTCAAATATAATAGCAATAACACCCCATGGTTGGGCCAGTGTTTATTACCCACGTTTGGTTGTCTGCTTGGCCGCCCCCTCAGGACCAAACCACGCCCATGTAAATGTCCATTACCCCCCCACCACCGTGGGTTATTGCTATAGGAATCCTAGGTAATTCATTAGTCTTTTAAACTGCAGTTGTAAAATACTGAAAGAGTGAATCTTTTCTCTTAATAAGAACGAACAATAGTCTTTAGCAAGCACAACAGAAAGGCCAGGAAGCTGCGAGTTTGGTAGAGTTTCTTGAAACCAAGTTATACTACTGTGGCCAAGTGGGAATTTTACTGGAAATCAGACTCACTTCAACACACTTCAGGAGAAGCAAATCCATTGTCCAAAAAGCATTAATGAAGTGAACAGATTAGACTGCCACTCTCAAATCTCTTTTTGTAATGCATGTTAAAAGCATGCCAATAAAAGCTCCGGTCTCTTTCACAGGCTGCAAAGTTTCCACTTAGTGCTACAAATACCCAAGAGTGCTCAGTCAAGTGCTATTTATAGCTCACTTCTACCAGGTGATCTAAGGACTTCTGATAATACATTAATTACATCATACTTGCATCTGCATGCCAGATTTAGCAGAACTCATGTGTACTTTGCTACATTAAGGTGCTATTAATAATATACAGACTCCAAGTGTCATTAATTATTTATTTTTCCCACAAATATTTTTATGTGCAAATATCTTTTTCTCTGGTTATCTGTAAAGACCACATGCAGCCATGTGACATTTTCCAGGTAAGCTATGTACTATATATATATATATATATATATATATATATATATATATATATATATACACATATATATATATATATATATATATATATATATATATATATATATATATATATGTATACACATACACACATATATATATATATATATATATATATATATATATATATACACACACACACACACACACACACACACACACACACACACATATATATATATATTTATATATATATATATATATATATATATATATATATATATATATATATATATATATATATATATTTATATATGGTTGTAGCTGACAAGAACAAAAGCTGATTTGAGCGAACACTTTTACTATTGTAAAAAAAAGGTAATATTCACGTGAGCGAACATTCTGTTAAATGGGTTTTTGCTAGTAGCATTTTGCTTTAGATCATGTTGCAGCAGATTAAGGGAATTTGCCCTTATCCACTGTTGTGCTATCTTAGAATTAGTATAAATTAGTAGCAGGGAGTACGGGGGGGGGGGGGGAGGGCTGCCTCCCCTGCAACACAAAAAAAAGAAGTAAAAAAAAATAATAATTTTTTATTTTTTTGATATTCAGTCATTTTACAGTTTGATTTAAAATGATCGCATTGTTTGTGTTTGCTCTTATGAGCGTTCACAGTTTGCTGATACACTCATATATATATATATATATATATATATATATATATCTATGGTATGTGTGTGTGTGTGTGTGTGTGTGTGTGTGTGTGTGTGTGTGTGTGTGTGTCTGTGTGTGTATATTTAGACAGAGAGATAGACAGATATATATGTATGCATAAAACCACAAGGAAAACTGGTCCATCATGAGCATCAAAGCTGCACGCTCAGCCTCCTAAAATCAGGATAAAAGAACCATGAACTGTAGGCAATCTCAGTTGAGATTTCAGCGTAATCATGCACTTTATAACTTGTTTAGGAATTGATACTTCTTTAATGAAAAATAAAATATATTCAATAGGTCAGCAGTTTTACCTTAACAGGGCTTTGTCAGATCTCACTCCACTTTACATGACATGCATTATTTATATACGTTACTCAGTTCAAAATCGATTCACTTGAGCTGGGGTCATAAGCAGGATAGGTCTCATCTTTCATCACTGTTCTGCGTAGCTCGTCTCATTGGTATTACAGGAGACATTAAGTAAGTTGACTTTCTTTAAAGTCAACTTCTGTTTTGTAAACACACTTTGGTCAACAGACCAGATACTCGACAATTATGCAAGAATGCTGCTTTACTGGGGAATATGGCCTTTTATAGCTCCATAGGTGTGTACTAGGCTAATGACCACTAGGTCCCTTAGAAGCCTAGCCATGTAACTCAAATGTGACCCACACATTTGATCTGTAAAGAGAGTGATTTACTAACTGACTCTGTGTATCAGAGACATAGGTGCCAGACCAGGAGTGAATTTCTGATTACCCATCCATTGGTTCAAGTTGAGCTTAAATAGGGTTAGGGAGGACCTCTGCTTCACATGATGAGGAGCCTGTTCCAGAGAGTGGAAATTCTCTGAGAAACACGTCTGTCTCTCCAACATGTCCCATTTATGTTACAAGCAAAATTAAGGACTTTTGCTCTAGTAGTTCTGATGCTGTTTGTTGTGCAAAAGATTCATCAAAACAGGGACTAGGGATGCTTTGTATGCCAGACAAATATCACCTCTCAGTAGTCTGTATGACTTTGCAAATAAGATTAGTCAGATTACTGGGTCTGTAGTGTCCAGAATCTGTTGAAGTTCTTCTATTACGAAGGGAAATGACTGTCATAGTCTTCCAGTCTCATGGCACCAAGCCTGTTTTAAGACTATAGTTAAAGAGTGACTCCATGGGTCCTGATAAGTTGTATCTTAGACTGTTCAGGAGGTATCCTGGGATGTTATTGGAGCCCACTGAGACTGTTTTCTTAGCTTTTGTGAGCACAGACATTACATTTTCTCTAATTAAAGTTAGAGGGGTAATGTTTGAGGGTATTTCTTGGAGGAGAGTTGGGGATGATAGAATGGTAAAGTGAGACCTGAATTTGTCAACCAACAGGTTTGCTATGTTGCCAAGCTCTATGAATGTAAATATTCTGTTCTGAAAAAGTCTGCGATAAGTGGATGAAAGCCCTTAACAGTTGTTCATGTTAATTTTAGTTTCTTACACTGTGGATACTGTGGATTGTCTTCAATAAATATATCTTTGGATAAACACCATTTTTGCCTTATTCGAATAAGCCTGCACGCTACTTTTTAAACCTAGCTGGGACGGTGAGTTGGCCGTCTTGTTTTAAAAAGCTCTATGAATGTGGCACCATTAATCACCAGGTCAGCAAATTGCTGTGTGCTACCCTGAGGTTCCTGATATAGCTGAAGAAGGCCTTATGGGTATCTTTTACCTGGGAGGCTATCTTAACCTCAAAATTGGCTCTGTTGACCTAATGATGATAGAGTTTTTATCTTTATGGGAATCGCTGTTTCTGATTTTGATCCTGTTTGACCAACAAAGAGGTATGCTTGTAATTAATATATATCTAGACACCTCCATCTTTAGCCTTAGTCTGTCCAGCTACTGGTTTAAAAGTGTGGAAAGCACTGCAACCTTGTGCTGCTGAGGTACTCTCTGCTGCTTTAAACAATGTCTCTGTAACTGCACAGATATCTATATTCTCAGGTGTGAGGAGGGCTTGAAGGGCTTGAAGGGAGTGTATTTTTTATTTAGGATCCTGGGGTTAAGCAGTAACACCTCGAGGTTCAGTTGAGTTAATTTTGCTATGTTGGTAGGCTTGTCAATTTGGCATTGCCTAAAAAAAGGCACTATGTGTTTTAACCAGTATGGTCTGTTAACCATGTCATCCCAAGCTGACAAATATTTGATCTCTTTAGAATGACACCATTAAGACAGACAGATGGTAATATCAATCATTTTTGCCCATACTGTTGCATCATCCTTGGTGATAGTAATGTGCTACTCAATACTAGGGTTTACTAGCCTGAGACACATAGTCTGAGTGCTCCATAATATCTCTCTTTAAATAGTCCAGGGAGGTATGTCTCAGTCATTTACACCTAGATGGACTATGACAGAAGCATACTGATTTCTGTGGTGTAATGGCTGACTTGGGTGCGTGTGAGATTTGGTGTATCCTGGCTCCAGATAAGCAACTAACTATTATCTTCCCTTGTTCAGCCTGGTTAGATGGGACATGAGTATGTGTTACAATGGAGTCCTCTATGACAAGAGTCCTGGGAAGTGCATTTGCTTGCCTTAGAAAATTAATGTTTGAGGCTCCATTGAGTGTGACTGTATGTATAGGTTAATAGGTTCATAGTTTGGTACTAGGCTATCTGCACTAGGGCCTATACAAGCCTAGCCATAACGATTCCCTGGATATTTCTTCCCACAATATTTATTTCCCTAGATCCCTGTCTAACAGGGCGACTGACGTTATCCCCGGGGTGAATTTCCTATCTCCCATCTAATCGTCAAGGTTCCTTCTGAAGAGGGCCAAGGAGGCGCTCTGCTTGACATGTATGGGCAGTCTATTCCAGGGTATGGGGAGTCTCTGGGTCAGGAACCTATCCTTCCAGCATATTTTGTTCATTGTGATGACAAGGTTTATATCCCTGGTGTGTGTGTCTCTGAAGGACTGGGATTTCTTTAAATGGAGCATGTCCAACAGCTCAGGGTTTGACATGGCCTTGTATGTTAAGCAGAGATATTTGGTGTTAGGTGTTCTTTTTTGAGGGTGCCTTTAAGCTTGCTGAGGCACAGCTTTGACAACAGATGGTCTAGGTAATATTTGTTGTTTAGAAGATTGCTTTTAAGTGCCTCAGCATCTGTTAGTCTATGTGTGTGCTGTGTGCTACGTGAGATAGGTGTTTTATGTGTGGTTTTAACAATCTCATATGCACTTATATGTGAGAGTTTAGCCTCTAGTGTCATTGTGTAAGTACACGTCTCGCATACAGTATTTGTTTCTTTAAGGATTAAGTGCTTGTCAGTAAACATGAGACAATTACTAATTTGTCCCAAGATGCCCATATCTACCAAGCTGACTACAGAGGCACATTAAGACTTTACATTTCCATGATGTCCTAATGAGCTAGAAGGGGTTGGTGTATTGGGGTTAGAAGACTATTAAGGGTACTTTGTTGGTGCAAACTAATAAGTGTGCTTTATTTGGGCAGGTTATACTGAACAGTACTAAATTCTACTAACTTTAACGTTTATACAATACTAACGGTGCTTTACTGGGGTAGAATATACTACGGCAGTTCTGATGTATGCGTTTCCCCATGCA
>NC_056744.1:1582509611-1582527111 GCF_019279795.1 Protopterus annectens | reverse complement strand
ATACAAGGAAGGGGGATGGCAGGAAGGCTGCCATATTGAACAGATATGAGGGAAGGAATATAGCATTATGGCGGGTACATAACTTTCTTATCCCATTCATTCAATCAATCTGATCTGGCTTCTGAGTTAAAATCCCAAGCTACTTAAACTCCAGGGTGACATCATTACAGGACACCCTTGAGGATAGAGTCAACAACAGTTACTGTAGGCCTAGAAATGGCAACCTATTTGTAGTCTTTAATGAATGTGCACATGGACGACCAAGTGGTCACCAGAAAGTACTAATATATTGATGAATACCTAAAAAAGGAGGTAGAAGTTGCCACTGCCCTAGTATAATGAGCTTTGGGTTTACCTGGAAGAAGCTAGCTATAAGAGAAATAGATGTAATATCCAGGGAATTGTTATGGCTAGGCTTGTATAGGCCCTAGGGCCAATAGCCTAGTACCAATCTATGAACCTATGTAAGCAATGCAGTCCAAAAAGCATCTGGAAACATAACTTTGGAAACTTGTCTTCCTAACTTATTCATTGCAATGAAAACAAACAGCTACCAGTCCTTCCTAGCATTTCTGGTGCTATGAAAGTTGATTTGCATTGCCTATACACCGCAATGTATGGATAATATACGTTCCTCTGTTAGAATGACAGGGGAAAAAACAGAGGTAAATGAATGAATTGCATCACAGTCATTTCAGAAGCAACTTTTGGAAGGAAAGACAAGTTTCTTCAGAGTAACACTGTCCTTACAGAAAACAAGTAGGATGCAGAAAAAAAAGTGCCTGAAGCTGGAAGCCCTTTTAGTTTACTGAAAAAAGAAACTTTAATAGAACTGAGGGAGCTGGTTCGTATCGTGGCTTTGTCAATGCTTCCATAATTAGATAAAATCCCAAAGGGGAATAGATTCTTTCATTGGAGGCTTGAGTAAGAAAAGGCTTTACCAAGGTTATGCTAAGCCAGGGAATGTTCTTAGTGCCCAACAAGAAACTCTTAAATAGCTGCTTGCTGTATTTTAATTGTGGAAAATATAGAACCACAGTAAAAATGTGTGTTAGAAACCAAAGGGTGTCTGGAATCAGGGCTGAGAAAGGGTCAGTGTTCTGAGATGTGGCCCAGATGACAAAACTTTTCCACTTTCCCCAGTAAAGTGTACAGGTAGATGTTTTGTAAGAAGCAAATAGGATTCTGATCACCTAGGAAGAGATGAAAGCATCGATGAACAATATTGGAACTGAATAAACTAAGCAGTTAGGTTGGGAAGATCCCAGCGAGGCTTCCCACTGTGGTGTGAAAGGAGATCTTACACTGGATCTGATATCCTGAGATACCAACTACCTCTCTCGTCCACCTATCAACAACCTACTCTTAGCAAGCTTGGCTACCCATGTTCCCAGCTACCTACCACATAGTACTAACTTCTTGTAGCAACAACTGCTAATGGCTGTTATGCACCTCAAAAACAGATTGCATCACTTGTTCACTGATGAATCTCAACTACATTTGTAACCATGTTTAGTATATGTCACCATATTTTAAAACTGTACTATGTTCTACAGCTGTTTTACATCTTTGTTTTATTTGTGTCTTACATCCTCAGCTGGACTAATGTCTATATTTTAAATGCTATGTTTCTTAACTGTATAAGGTAAGTAATACTTAATGTGGAGCTCTTCTCCCCGGCCTCCGCTGAAAACAGCTCCGATATTGTTCATGTTCAACTCTCCCGGTCAACAAATGTAAACAAGTAAATAAATAAATAAATAAATGAGACCTCAGAAGGGGAAACCAAATTTGTCTGCTCAGAAGGGGGTTATGAGAATGACAGATGAAATGCACTTAATCTCTTTCTGTAAAACCTTGGGGATCGGGTAAAAGTGGGATGGCATAGAATACTGGAAGGCCATAGCTGGGTGGAGCATCCTTCAGTGTCTCACCTGTGGTGAGAAAGTACAGGCTATATTTGCTATTGTCTATGTAAGGTTGCAGCAGGAAAAACCCCAGAGATTGAAGATCTGTTTTGCTATCACTACATTGAGGGACCACTTGTGGGGCATCAGTGGCGATCTGTTAAGCCTGTCTGCAATGCAGTTAAGACCTCCCAGAATGTGTGTTGCTATAACAGTAAAACACTGAAAGGCCATCATGCATTTTGATACCCTCATTGCTTCCCAGCAGAGGGGGTCTGATCTGGTTCTGTATTGTTTGATGATGTTCCCAACTACTGCCATTTTGTCTGTTTGGATAACATTCACTCCCAAAGGAAGCCAGTCCTGAAGTTCATGCAACCCTATGAAAACTTGCCACATTTATATGAACATTGGCCTCACTGGGAGTGCATAAATATTGGACCATCCTCCCATTTTAATGCTCTTCACTCTAAAAAGGAGGCATCCATGTTACAACCACTACCAGTGGTGGAGGGATGAAAGATCTGCCTGACTGGATAAAAGGAGACTCTAGTCACCACTGCAAATGTTTCTTTCAGTTATTGGTTACTAGAATGAGTTTGTGAAGAGGAGGTAGAAGTTGAGACCACTGTGATTGCAGGAGCCATTGCAATATTCTCATATGGTAATGCACAAACTGAACCATTAGTATTAAAAATGCCATTTAGTCCCAGAATCCTGAGAACCAGTGCAGCAGCCAGGGATATAGTCTGTAAAGGCTTTGCACTGCCTGCTTCAAAGTTTAATTCCTGTCCTGCAGAAGGGAAATTATGGACTTGGTAGTGTCCATTTGACAACCTATGAAGAGAATGTATTAGATCGGTTGATGATTTGACTTCTGGAAGTTTATGGAAATTCACAAGGACAGATACAGCTTCTGGCCTCTATAAGAGATACCATCATGGGAGCAGCTAGGAGTCAGTCATTCAGGAATGGGAAAGTTCTGAATCTCTGGAGATTTAGGTGAGGAGCTACACCAGCCATGCACTTGGCGAAGACCAGGGGGCCTATACTGAGACCAAAGGGCAGCGCTCAAAAGTGGTAATGACTATCTCCAGATGGAAACAAAAGAACTTCTGGGACACTTTTGTTATCCTTATATAGAAGTAAGCATCTTGGAAGTCCACTAAGCACATCCAGTTGTCTGTTCTGTGCCAGGGCAATGTTTTTGCTTCACTGGGTAGAACATCGAGCAGTGGTTGTTTTTGCATTTTGGGCATTTAGGAAAAAGGGTATAGAATAGCCTTTGACCCATCTTTCCTGCATGATGACTTCCAAAGCAGCCAGAAAAAGAGATGAATGACCCCCAACTGCCTCCAGAGGGGATCGGTTGGGCAGCCCTTCAGAGACATTGGGGTTGCCTGTTTGAAAAGGGCCCATGATATCCCTGGTTATGTGGACCCTGTCTGCCCGTAGGCCAGCATCCATTAGTTAGGCCACCTCTGACAGAACTACCCCTATCAAAAGATTCCGCAAACCGCTGATGTTTGGTCTTTCTACATCAGAGTAATCTTGAGCATGTTTGATTTCTGCTATAATCTTTGTGGAGCCTCAAACTTCCCTCTACTGGCAGAGAGTGTCTTGCTATCCTGTTCATATTTCTGTATTTTTCTTTCATCAATGGATCAAACACTGAAGATCCATCAACAGGGGCATTGGTGAAGGATGCTTTAAAGGGATTTGCAAATTTGCAGAGGTCCTGATGGGCCTGGTGTGTCATAGCCACTTCTGCTTCAGCTGCCCTCTCCAGTCCATCTCCTGCATTATGCATAGGGTACATGAAGAGGTTCAGTATATTGGACATCGTGCTTAGGACTGTCTCCAGTTGCTTCCTTGAGTATGTTGTTAGGGGTGTTTTCAGAGTGGCTAGGGCTTGCTGTGCCAAATTCCTCTGAACTTGAATCATATGAGTGGTGTAGTTCAGTGCACTTAAAGCAAAGGTAACCAAAGCATACAACTGCTTCCTTAATCTAGCCATGACTCGGCACTGCTTGTTAGGGGATGGGCAGAGACTGAATTGTCTGCTAGCGCTTTCTTTGTCACTGCTGCCAGGATAATAAAATCCATCACAGGAGACTTTGCTCACTGTTGTCTGCCCTTGGAAGGTCTGAGAATCTTATCAGAATTCTGTGGCACTGTCCTGAATGTATCTGGCTCCTCTGATGACCTCATTATAGTCAGATTGGTTAATTTATCTGATGGGGTGATCACCCAAGACGTTGATGGGGTCAAGCCATAGACCTCAAAGAGAACTTCTTATTCTTGGGTAGGGAGGGTTGTGGGTCAAAATCTCCTTTGCTGCATAAGGTCCAAGATTTTGCCCAACATGGCATCTTTGGGAGGAGACGGGGTAACCCTCTTTGTTATTTCAGCTGGTATCTGATGTTAAAGACTCCATTGCATAGCAATGTGTCTTCTCTCACACAACTTCTTTCTCAGTACATAAGGAAGGGTATATCCTGACTCCCCAGAAGATTATATCTGCTGTGGGGCAGTCATTTTGAGGCCTGTAGCTCGACTCTGACCCAAGGATGCCTGATGAGAAAGAGACGAGAAGGAATGGTGCCACGGCTGGAGCCAAACCTAAAGAGGTCAGTGTCTCTGCTCTCAATGGACAGGCAATCAGCTTCACCTTAAACTGGAAACCTGTGCCAACTTCAGCCAGATCCAGGGATGCCACTTCATTAACTGGGCCCATTCTTTCTGGAGGAAAAATGATTAGACCCAAAGATGTCACCCCCAAAATGAACAGAGTGAAAGGCTTCAAGGAGAGGATCAGCACCGTTGATTAGAATGCCAAAATCTCCAACACTACCAAAGGAGCCATACAGGACATCTCTGAAGATGATAACCAACTAAGGAGAAACAGGTGGAGTGGAAGACATCTGAAGAAGAAATATGGACATGGGAAAGAAAAAGCAATTTAGTATGGTGCAATATTTATGCAACGGAGAAAGCAAAACTAATCAATACAAAAAACCAGCATCAAATAGATTTGAAGAGAAATAAAAGCAAAGACATCCAGACATGGAAAATTTCACAATACAAAAATAAGAAAACAAACGAGGGAAATAGAAAAGAGGCTTAGTTGTTGCTGAGTGATAGGCCAGTGAGTTCTCATATGAAAGGATGATGCAGGATGCAGCTGAAGAGAATGTGTTACAAGAAGATGTTCTGGAGCTTTCTGTAGAATGCCTGCAGGGAACAGAGAACAAAGAATGTGCCCTCAGTTTAGAAGAAAATGATCTAAGGGAAGAGTTGCTTGATTTAAAACACATGGACTGATATATTAAGATCAATGAAAGAAATAGATTACAGAAAGTCAGTAATACCCGAAGTCTCAGAAGGTTGATAAAACAAATGAACACGGTAATCAAGACTCTTAACAGAAATTCATGTGGTATAACATAAGTAAATAACAGATATTACTGCGCAGCTAAATTAGTAACAAGTCCATACTTTTCAAGCTCTTAGCACAAGAAATCTGGACAAAGCCTAAAATAATGGGAGAACAAAGGCCCAAAAATAGGGACAGATTTTAAATATTGTTCTTATAAATTTAGAAAGTTGTTAGAATAGCAGGATTTGTGTTAGTGTGCATTTTCTGAAGGACATGAAGACTCAAATTCAAATGTATGTCATTATTAAGTGACTTCAATCCTTGGTGACTTGCCAGAAAATCACAAATGTTATGAGGACTAGACCAATAATATGGGGCAAAAATCTGGACAGTCTGTAAAAATCTGTACAGGTATGATAAGTCTTACCACAAAAGCACAGAGCAATAAGGGAAAGGAAGGGGAGAAATCAAATGCCCTCATAGAAGCGTCAAACAGAGAAAACTATAACGCAATTAACACATTAAGTGTCATTGTTAGAAGAGTATAGAAGAGGGAACATATCAACAAAAATACTTAGAAAGATAGATGTGAGAAAAGCAACATGCAGTATTGGACCAGGATCTATCATACAATATTTCAAATTATAAACTAAAGATATCAACACAGGTAGAAAAACTTAGAATAAATGCAGATAAACATAAAGGAAAAGTACATAATACGTAATTCATTGATGACCCAATAAAGTTTTATAGAGATTTTGGAAACAAAGCGAAAGGAATAAAAACACCACCTAAAAAAGAAGAAATAGACATATTTGGAGAAATATCTTTGAAGCCCATATGGAACATAAAGATGATGAATGAATAGAAGAAGTAAACAAAACAGTTTAAATGTATAGCATATGAAATACAATGAATTAATGGCCAGAGAAATTGAAACAAAATTAAGAAACGCTCCTGATAGGAAACCCCATGCCCAGGTATTAACATCTTTACATGAAGATTTAACCCTGAGTAAGAACTACTTATATGTGCATACCGAACCGTCACCAGTGTGGTTAACAACAGGAATAACAATACTTCTACTTAAGATGAACCTGCAATCTATCCTAAAACGATAGACCAATAACTTGCCTTTGTACAATGTATAAATATTATACTGGAAATAACGCCAATAGAGTTACATCATTTAGAAGAAAACTCAATCATGGCAATATAACAAAAGGGTAGCAAAAGAAAGTCATATGGAACAAAGGATCATTTTTGTTAAAGTCATAATGGAGAATTGTAAAAACGGAGAAGAATCTAAGTATGACATGGATAGATTACAAAAAAGCATTTGACAGGATCCCACATCCATGGATAAAGGAGTGCTTACAGATATATAAGATGCACCCTACATTGATCAATTACATTTCAGTTACCACGAAACAGTGCCAAACAACTCTACAGCTAATCCATGATAAAGGACAAATTATTATGCCAGGGATTACAATTTAAAGGGGGATATTGCAGGGTGACTCTTTGTCACCACTGCTGTTCTGTCTTGCCCTTAGCCTATTAAGCTACCTACTTAACGGATAAGGTCATAGTTACAATTTGGCTCCCAAAAAACAACAAAATGTAAAGACTTCACATCTTCCCTTTGTGGATGATTTAAAACTGTATAGATTGTCTGATGAGGAGCTGAAAGCACAAAAAGCACATGTGCAAGTGATCAAAACTTTCTCAGATGATATAAGAATGTCACTTGGTCTTGATAAATGCACAAAAGCAACATTTAAAGCAGGAAAGGTGTAGCAGCAAAAACTATCAGTCTGGGGCAGGAACTTGATGTAAAGGAAGTTGAGCAAGAGGGAGTGTGTAAATATTAGGGAAGTGATGAAGGATTGACAATAATACATGAATAAATGTGAACAAAACTATGTAAGGAATATTTTAGAAGACTAAAATTAATACTGAAAACAACTCGGGCAATTTGATCTTCCTCTTCTAAGTTACAGTTTTGGGGTGATTGACTGGCCCCAAAAAGTATTGGATCAGTTGCACAGGAAATCAAGACAAATGCTTCATGCTTATCAAATAATATATAAAAATCATTGTATACAAGATTATATTTTCCTCATCCTGAAGGAGGTATGGGCCTCCTCAAAACTGATTACTTGCATATATCTGCAGTCATAGGACTGAAAACATATTTGCTGAGTTCACCAGATCCAAACAGAGTGAAAGTTTTAAAACATGAGGAGAACAAGTCTAAGATGACTCCCCTGCTTAGTTTAATAGAAGTATATCAGCATCAAGCAGGAATGGAAATCAAACCAGAAGTAAATAAAAATCAGGCAGCAACTGAATGTGGCAAAAAAAAAAAAAAAAAAGAATATAAGGAGAAGGATCAGAAAGAAAGAAATGTGGAAAAGGCATAAATATTGTGGTAAGTACAGAAACCTCTTGGAAGAACCTCATGTTGATCAGAATTTGATGCAAGAATGGTTAAGGACTGGTAAATTTAAACCAAAAGTTGAAAGGTTAATATTAGCGGCTCAGGATAGTGGACTATGTACATGTTGGTTTACAAAGTCCATTGAACATGTGTGAGAAACAGAAAATTCAGGTTCCCTAAACAGAACTGAAAACAGTTGCACATTTTCTTGCTAGGCGTGATACACTAACGGCAGAGGCTCTATATACAGAACAGAATAATAATGTGTCAGGACTATTGCATTGGGGATTGTGCAGACATTACAATGTTAAAGTAGTTAAGAAGCCTTGGAATATGAGTCACAAAGCGTTATAGAGAATGATGAGGTATATACCACACCCATTACCAACAGTTCACAACACAGATGCAAGAAAACCAAGTATAGCAGTCCATGAAAAGAAGAGAAAAGTAGGCTTGTTCATTGAAATTGCTACACCCAGTGATTACAGTGTGTTACATACAGAGAGACACAAAATCATAAAATACCAGGATTTGCAGGGCGAAATGAGGGCAATGCAGAAGAAGTATACCAAGACAGTTCCAATAGTAGTAGGAGCAATGAGTATCACAAAAAAAGAATTTATAGTCATATTTAGATATGCTACTGATACATGTAACTCCATATGAATTTCAGGAGTCATTTCTGGGCATATTCTGGGTGCTGCAAAGAGCACTTGTGGCTACCATCAAAGACTGAAACAACACTAGTTTCATAAATTTTAATCATACTTTGACTTAGGACCGAGGCCATTCTCATCATGTTATTAGAAACCCAAAAGACTTGGAGAAATTAAATAACATCACTAAAGATGGCAGCAATGTCTTGTTGTTGAGCCATCATCCCTAAGACCCCCTTGGTCCCAACCATGTTCGAGTTAAGAGCGTTGGATCCAAGACCTCCACTACCAAAGATGAAAATAATGAAAACACCAAGGAGACAGGCCCCAGGTTGAGAATCAACTCTGAAGCCACTTCAGCGAAAGTGAGCAATGGGAAGGAGCTAAAACTAGGGACATAGGATCTGCACCAATTACCACTGGAGCAAAAGGAGATGGTATGACTCTCATTTTGATCTGCATCTTCATAAAAACTCATCATCAAGTGATCCAAGTCCACCTCTGACATGCTGTTGTAGGACTTGAATGATCTCATTGATGAAGCAGAAGAAGGCTGATAAAGGATCAGTTTCAGTTCCATTTCAGGCAAAGCTTGCCTCTGGGGGTCTTTCTGACTAAGTGTCCTGAACCAGTATCGACTCCAGAAGCTCTGGAGGCAGTGAACAACAATAATTCAGGTTAAATCCTCAGTGTTTTCAGAGCTGAAGAAGGTCTTGAATCATCAATATAACTTTTCCTAGGCTCAGAGTCCTTACAGTTTAATTTGTCTGCAGGCATTTTTATTTAGAAGATTTCAGATCCTGAGGCAAAAGCCCCTTAATAATAACGAAGAGTACATGGCAATCCAGTAACGCAGTTACCAAGCCTGAATGTAATACACAGTTCTCACAAGGAAATACCTTTAGTAACAAACAAAATACCACAACGAACAACAGCTACAAATAACTTCTAGCTAAGATGGAAATATTTTAAAGAGAAGAGTGTTTTTTTATGTACTGTTTCAAAAAGAAGTCTGTTGAAGAGTGGAAAGAAAAAGGGTCTAAGATAGTCGAAGGAACTGCATAAAGACAAGAGCTGTCACTACCTAACTAGATGGAACAAATCTAGACTGCAAAGGTACGTTCAAATAGACAAAACATGAGGTGGAACACTTAGCTGTCACTGAGTGTGGAGGTCTGCTTCTGTTCACAATGGCATCCAGTGAGTTCTAAAGTATTATCAGGCTCTGGTACATGATGGGAAGGAAAATCTTAAAGGGACTTGAGAATGGTGCACTAATTCTTCTGAGTTGGATCCAACAAGCAGCTTGATGACCAACAGTCTGGATTGGATAGACTGAATGAACAGGGCCTTCAATAAAAGACTGCTTTTAGTAAAAAAAATAAACTTTTCCATACAAAATGTTTACACAAGCAGCAACATGACAGTTCCATTCAAACTAAACTCACAGTCATAATCTCTTTGTTTCTCAGCAAAAATAACAATTTTGAGAGAGAAAAAAAATGTTTTCTGCCTAAAAAAACAATTACAACAGTATGGCTTTCCTCAATGGGGACTTATCTGCCCAGCTCTTGAAGGATATCTAGCTGAATGAGAGAATTACAAAGCCCTCCAAATAAACACTTTCTTTGGCAGCAACATAGCTCTGAAGCTTTTTGACACTCCAGTTACCTTTTATATAGAGTGCCTAATGTGTTTCTGGCAGTTGAAGTGCCTGAAGGGTACCCAAAGCTTTTAGAAACTGGCTGGTGCAGGGGGTAAGACCAAAATAGCTAAGATTATTGCAGTGGTGATCCATGTCCAGTTACGACTGCTGAATCCTACACAAATGCACTCTATAAGCACTTACACGAGTGCATGGATCGTGCTATCCCAAACAGAACCAAGACGCTATCCTCCAAAAAAGGAAGTCAATCTGGTGGTCCCCTGCCATAAACAAACTCTACAACAGAAGGAAGAAACTGTTGCAAAAGAGAGTAAAATCCCATGAGTGGAGGAGCTCCCTGGTCAGCTTCAGTAAGAAGCTGAGATCCCTTATAAGATCCTTCAAAGCTAGCTACAAAAACAAAATCGCCACTGATTCTAAGGGCAACCACAAAGCATTCTATAGCTATGTCAAGAATCTCAATGGCAACACCCAGATCTGCTCTGAGTTACAGCACAACGGCATGAAAATTACAGAACCAACTGATATTGCCAACATCCTGGCAGATAGGTTCAGTGCTAACTTTACCCCCTCCTCTCACCCCTAAAGGGCCCATATCTATACAGGAAGAATGCAGAGTCCCTGTAATCACATCTATGCAGGTAAAAGCTGCACTCTCTAAAACCAAAAACACAGTATCCATGGGAACGGACAACATCACAGGCTGCGTTTTACATGAACTTCAGAACAAACTGGCTCCTCACCTAAGCACCATGTTCAATCATAGTCTCACGTCAGGTTTTGTACCCACTGAATGGTGCACAGCAACAGTTATCCCACTCCACAAAGGGGGAGCCACCACTAATCTTGGGAACTATCGCCCTATTAGCCTGACGAGCCTGGTCTGCAAGGCCATAGAATGTATCATCATGAAACTCATAAACAAAGACATTGGTAACCTCCAAACTCTGGACCCCACCCAGTTCGGGTTTGTGAAAGGCAGATCATGCCTTCTGAAACTTATCGACTTCTTTGAGGCAGTCACCAAAGACGTAGATGAGGGTGAGGTGGTTCACACAGCCTATCTTGATCTCGCCAAGGCTTTTGACACCATCCCCCATTCTGGAATTATAGCTAAACTCACTAAGCTAGGTATAAATCCCTACATCACAAGATGGGTTACCAAGTGGCTCACTATCAGAACCCACACTGTAAAAGTTGTAGACTCCAAATCTGACTTCAAACCAGTGACAAGTGGAGTACCACAGGGTTCAGTCCTGGGACCTCTCCTGTTTGGTATCTACTTCTCTGAAGTACAGATTAACACAGAAGGCCTCTGGCTAATGAAGTTCACAGATGACTGCAAACTAGGAGCCATAGCCGAGTCCCCAAATGATGTAGACATCCTACTGAGACAGATGCCTGGTGTCAGAGGCATGGCCTCAAGCTCAATGCCAAAAAGTGCATTGTCATCCCCTTTGGTAAAAACTCTGTACTCATGAACTACCACATAAACGGCAGTCTACTTAATGTCGAATGTGTGATAAGAGACCTTGGGACCCAGGTGGACAGTAGTCTCTCCTTTGATAATCACATCGCCACAGTAGTCAGGAAATCCTTCTATGTGGCACACCTCATCACAAAAGGGTTCTCATCCAGGAAAAAAGAGGTCATTGTTCCCCTCTACTCAGCACTCATTAGACCCATTATAGAGTACAACGCCCCTTTTGAAATGTACCTCTCAAGACATCTGCAGCAGCTGGAAAGGCCACAGAAGTACCTCACAAAGACCATTACTAGACTCAAACAGATGCCGTACACTGACCGTCTCAAAAAACTCCAGGTTTACTCTGTAGCATATCGCCTACTCTGAGGAGATTTCTGCCTAACATATAAAGCTATGTTAAACCCAGAGCTGTTGGACATGCAGCACCTAAAGAAATCCCATTCCCTCCAAGCTACACACTCTAGGGACCTAAACCTTGTCACCACAATAAACAGGACATGCTGGAGGGATAGATTCCTGTCCCAGAGACTTCGTATACTCTGGAACAACCTACCCATCTATGTCACACAATGTTCCTCATCAGCACTCTTCAAGAAAAATCTTGATGAGTGGATGGGAAATAGGAAATACACCCCGGGGATCACTTCTGTGGCTGTGCTCGACAGGGACACAGGAAATTAACTTTCTTGGGTGGCATAAGCCAGGGAACCTTGTTGGCTAGGCTTACTTAGGCCCTTGGGCCATTAGCCTAGCACCTACCTATGAACCTATGAACCTATGATAGAGTCCACCTAATCAAAATAGTGGAAGCCACCTCAAGGAGTAGACCCGTAACGAGCAATGTACCTCAGGGATCGGTCTTGGGGCCTCTGTTATTTGGGACATACTTCTCTGATGTGCAGGCCAAAACCAGTGGGCTATGGCTGCCCATGTTTGCAGATGACTGCAAGCTGGGAGCAGTTATCAATTCCTCAAGTGATCTGGACGTCCTCCAAGAGGGTCTCATCCAAACAAATGACTGGTGCCAGAAACATGGCCTCAAGCTAAATGCCAAAAAATGCATTATCATTCCCTTTGGGGAGAGTGACATCCCTACATATTATCACATTAATAACAACATCCTAAGTACACAATCAGTAGTGAGGGATTTGGGCACCCAGTTTGAGAGCAACTTGACTTTTGACCACCATGCTGTCTTCATTGTACAGAAAGCCTTCTACATGGCCCACCTCATAAGTAAGGGTATCTCATCCAGGGACAAAGAGGTCATATTATCCCTGTATTTTTCCCTTATAAGGCCAATTATTGAGTACAATACCCCCTTTGCCATGTACCTTGCAAAGCACATGCAGCATCTGGAGAGACCACAGAGGTCCCTCCCTCTTCTGTTTAAAAGACTCCCTCTCCATGTCAAGTAGAGTACCTCATTATCCTGTTTTAAGCACAACCTGGATAACTGGATGGGAAACAGAAAATATACCCTAGGATTCCACCTGTGTCCCTGTTGGACAGGGGCTTTGAGTGCTGACCTCTCTAAACATGGGCTAAACTATTGGCTAGGCGTATAAGGGCCTCAGGGCCAATAGCCTAGTATCCTCCTATGATCATATGATCCTATGTATGGAATATCTGAAAATGTAATCCAGACACAGAAAGTCTTAAAAATGCATGACATCTTGGGATGTGATGATAACTACCTTTTAGACCTAAAGTTCCCAAAAATTGAGTTGTAGAATGAGTGGTAACAGACAGAAAAAAAGGAAAGCATCTTGAACTTTGGGAGTTTGGTATTAGAAGTTTTGAAAAGACAGGTCTAGAACTGGTTTCCAAATCCATTCTTTCTTTGCCACCAGAAAGATTCTTAAATAAAATCCTGTTCCTAATTTTCCAGGGGGAAATGGTTCTATGACCACTAGAGGCAGCACTTGTTCCAGGACTGGAGGAAACAAAGATGCTTAGGTTGAGAGATGAGGAGAAATCCCCTGAAAAGGAGGAGAAGACTCTCACAGAATGATTTTCAGAACCCACTTGTCTAAGGTTATCTGAAGCCACTGAGAAGACCTAGACTTTGGGAAAGATTTAATGAGCTGCCAGGGTGGGAAGAGGAAACACCTTAAGGGGCATATAGTTAGTCTGCATTTTTGGACTGTCCTTGGTTTTGGGAGGTTGCTCCTTTCTTTTTTGAGCATCCTTGCCATTGCTTTTTGAAATTCCATTTGCCTGTACTTTCCTGAGACTCTTTGTTGTGTTTCCTATAAAAGGATCCTGAACTGGAAGGAAAAGTCCTATTAAACTTTGGAAATAATGGTTGAAAACCTAAATGATCCCCTGAATTAACTTCCTCCTTTCATGAAATCTTTTAATAACTTCAGCAGAAGAAGGGTCAAACAATACATTGCTATATAAGAAATAATTCAACATTTTAGCTTTGCTATCCTCTGGTAATTTATGTGAATGTGACCAAATAAACATTTTCACTATTAATCCATTAGCAGTTGCTGATCTGGATACAGAATCAGTAGAGTCATAAACACTTCACCATGTGTTTAGTTCCCGAACAGGTGTTAAAGAATGCAGGGATGCTTTAATGTCTGAAGAAGGGAGTTTAGTAGTTAAATTTCTCATATTTTCACAAGAACCAAGCAACTATTTTGATATATGAGCCTGGCAATTCAAAATTCTGAAGGCTGAAGTTAAAGTGGACTATACTTTCTTCCCAAATATTAATCTAATACATTTTTTTATGGGCAGGGAGTTGACTATTAGGCATGCTGTAGGCTGTCAAGAAAACATCCTCTAATGCTGGAAGAACAAGTGGAAGAACTTCAGGCTGAGGAAAATATAATTGTAGTAAATTATAAAATTGTGATGGGATACTGAAATGTTATTCTTTCCGGTGAAGCAGTTATTTTGTTCTGACCACAGTTTAAGAAAAAGATAACTCTTCATGGGAACCTGAAGGAAAACATTTTACAGAATCGGATTCCCTTTCATGTGGTGTAAGCACAGGAAAGGTAGGAGAAATACAATTCTACTCAACTTCCTGTCCTTCTAACTGGGAATCACTATCTGAAAGAAAGGGAAATCATTTCCTTTTAAAAGTCAGTGAGGAATCAGAATTTGAAGAGTCAAAGACTTGAAAAAGCTCTTAGCAAAATCTAGCCTATTTTCCCTGTCCATCTTATGTGAAACAAGTGACATATGCCTAACTTTCTGATTTGTTTTCTTAGGAGGACCCTAGAAAAAGACTGACCCAAAGATGGGGCTCTTCCCCAATAATCAGGCACCTTAGGTCAGCTTTATGGTAAGGCATCATCTGCTCCCTCCTTTGAGACTGACAAAAGTGGTTCTCCCTTGCCTAAAGAGGACAACCTAACAGCTGTAGAAGATTTGTCTAACTCCTGGTCCTTAGAGGCTTCTGAAGTAGCAATACCAATGGAATCGAGAGAAGATGATAGATCCAAGGTACCTGATTTGGCCACAACAGAGTCACTCAGCAGCAGCTGAGGAAATGAGGAAGCTGCTTGACTGGCAAAGACTCCTTTAAAATGTTCTTTTTCTTGCAGATAAGGGAGGGAAGAACCAAATAACACGAAGCCTTTTCCATGTTATAGCCAAAAGAAGTGCCTAAAAAGCAGATAGAAGAGCCTTGAACAGACATTGTACCACCTGAGCGGAATTATACAGTTTTGCAGTAAACATTAAAATGACAACCCCTAAAAAACACAAGTCTAAGCTCATATATTTACTTTTCCACAAAAATAAATTCATATTCTTGTAAAACAAATGATTTAAAATAATTCCCCCCAAACAGGTATGCTTGAAAAACAAAATTACCTTTCGTGAAGTACATTTTTGTGAAGACTACTAAAACACAATTCCTAACCTAAATATAAACTTTTCTACAAAAAAGTAAACGTTTCCACTGAAATT
Source organism: Protopterus annectens (assembly GCF_019279795.1). Lineage (NCBI taxonomy): Eukaryota > Metazoa > Chordata > Ceratodontiformes > Protopteridae > Protopterus > Protopterus annectens. Next base: position 1,582,511,641 of record NC_056744.1, on the reverse strand, counting down.
TAGGTAAAGTGGAAGGTTTTCCCTAGAAAGGTACTTATCCACTCAGCCTTGGTGAAATGCTAACCAACTGTCTATCATTCAGAGCCCACAAGGAGAGTGCACTTCGATGGCAAGAAAGTTCTGCAGATTTGTTACCGTAACAACTATATGGCTCTCTGAGCCCTTCGTTAGTAAGATCGTGTGGGAGGTGCCCTAAAGCTTTCATTGTTTTTCTTTATTTATGTTAAAAATATCAAAAACAATCCCAACACTGAGCAGAGAGATAGTAAATGATATCACAGGCTCAGACCCAGAGGACATAACCAATCTACTAGCAGACAAATTTAGCTCAAATTTCAAGCCCCTTTCCCCATCAATATTCTCAGATCAAATACCCACAGCTACATCTCTTCCAAATGTCAGAAGAATAAGTTCTCAAGGAGTTATCTAGGGCTGAGAACACTACATGTATGGGCCAGATAACATACCAAGCTGATTACTGGTAATTCTGAAACATAACTTGTCTGATCTCCTACACAAGCTCTTCAATATCATCCTCAAAACAGGCTTTGTGTCAGATGAATGGAGTACAGCAAAAGGAATTCCTTTTCATAAAGGTGGGGCTTCAACAGACCATTATAGACTCATAAGCTGGACCAGCTGCAAGGCTATGGGAAGGATCATTGTGGAATGAATAAATAAGGATATAGGTAAACTACAGAATCTCGGCCTAATCCAGTTCAGATTCGTCAAGGGCTGGTCCTGCCTATTTAACCTGGTCAACTTCTTCAATAAAGTTACTAAAGAAATAGATGAGGGCAAAATAAGGCATACAGAATATCTAGACCTCACAAAGGTGTTTGATACCATCTCACACTCAGGTATTGTACATAAACTCTCTCAGCTAAATGTCAATTTTTGTGTAACTCATTGTATAGCAAACTGGCACACAAAGAGAAAACAGGAAGTTAGAGTGAGTGGCTCTCCCTCCTCCAAACATCACTTGTGGTGTACCCTGGATTCTGTCCTTGGACCATTCCTCCTTGACATTTACTTCTTGGTGGGCAAAGCTAATGTTAAGGGTTTGTGGTTGACCATATTTGCAGATGACTGCAAATATGGTGCTATCATAAACTCTCCCAAGGACACAAAGATCCTTCAAGAGTGCTTGCCCTGAGCCAAATAGCTGATACCAAAGTCATCAACTAAAACTAAATGCTAAGAATTCTATAATCATATCCTTTGACAAGCATGACTCCACTTGTAACTATCACACTGACAGTACTCCCTAAGAAGTTAGAGATGTGGAAACATATGTCAACAAAGAACCGCCCTTTAATCAGAACATATTCACTGTTGTAAGGAAGTCCTTTTTTATTAACAGCTTATGTCTAAAGTTACTGCATGCAGATCCAGGGATATAATCATTCCACTGTATTCAGCATTCATTAAACCAATCACTGAGTGCAATGCCCTTTTCGGTACATAACCATCCAAACACTTATCAAAACTGGAGTGACCACAATGCTTTTTTGCTAAAAAAAATTAAAGGGCTTAAACCATAAAACTTATGCTGACCATTTCAAAGTCACATCCATCTTCACAGTATCATACAGGCTACAGAGAGACAACTTGTGCCTCACGCATAGAACTTCAACAGACTCTTTTGTGTCAGACCTATTACACATTCACACTTCCATTGGTATCATAAACATCCAGTCAAGGGATCTCAATCTCTTTTGCAAAGCATGTTAGAGGGATAGGTATTTATCACAGAGAATACTGCTTTTATGGCACTTCCACTCCACATAGAGCAAAGTACTTCTCTTACTCTCTTCACATCTAATTTAGACAGATATGTATCCACTAATTCAGTCCTGGTTTAGGACCTCTGTCCCTCATGCATAGGGCGAAATGCGTAAATGCCCTAACATAGCCTTATGTGATCCATCTCTGGGTTATTTGTACGCTAAATGTAACAGCAAAACAAATACCATAGGAATGGGCTTCTTTGGCTCTTCAAAGATCAATAGCCTAGCAAGTACCTATGA
>NC_056744.1:1582414611-1582504611 GCF_019279795.1 Protopterus annectens | reverse complement strand
GAGAAGTGAGAGGGACTGTTACCAATGAATGGTTTGTTGACAATAAGTAGTTCTGAAACCAGGCTATAGCTGTATCGCTGAGGTTGTGGGAGGAGAGGATATTAATGAGTTTGGTGTGATTGACCATATCAAAGGCCTTTGACAGGTCTAGCAATATGGCTGATGCAAATTGGGAGTTGTTTCTGTGATGATTAACTATGTTTGTGAAGGATAGTAAAGCTGTTGTGGTGCTATGTGCAGGGTGGAAACCATGTTGGGTATGGGATAGGAGATTGTGAGATAGTAGATATTCTATGAGTTGGGAGTGTACTACTCTTTCTAGGATTTTAGACAGGGGGAGAGAAATGCAATGGGGCGGTAATTGGTAAGGTCACAGGAGCTACCACCTTTGTGCAGAGGCAAGATGTGTGAGATTTTCCAAACAGTGGGGACATATGCCTCTGTAATTGATCTATTTATAAGTATGGTTATTGGGTAGGAGATAGCTTCTGATGCAATTTTTAGATAATCTGCAGGGAGATTATCAGCCTCTAAAGTGGTTGGTTTTAGTTTTTTTAAGTAGTTTTTTGATGTGATAGATGGGGACTGGGTTTAGTTTGAAGAAGTTAGTGCTATTTTGAGGGGGGTATTGGGGTTTGTTTCTGGGGGGAGGGTTAGTGTTATTGTGATTATTAGCTAGGGTTTGAATGGATGCTGTGAAGTAGGTGTTGAATTGGGTGGACACGTTTCCACAGTTGTCAGCTGTTTTTGGTGTGGGGTAGTATTTTTACCTGGTTGCAATAGGTTGTTTACTGCTGCCCAGAATATTTGTGGGTTATTCTAATGTTTGCTTTGGATGTTGTGCTAGTGGTTGGTTTGTCAGATTTTATTAACTTTTTTACTTTGTTTCTAAGTTCTAGGAAATGTTGTTTATTAGTGCTGGTTTTGTTCTTATGGAACTGTAACCAGGCCTTGTTCCTGTCTTTGAGTACTGCTATAGCTTCTTTGGTTAACCAGGGAACGTAATTGAATTTTTCTCTAATGTTTCTAGTTGGGGCATGGGTGTTGAGAATCTTGAGGAAGGTGTTGTTGAAGGAAAGTACTGCCTCATCTAGGAGCAGAGGTTTGAGAGGTTCCCAGGAACAATTTTTGAGAGCAGAGATAAATTTATCAGGATTAAAATGCTTTTTGATCCTAATTGTGCAGAAAGATGCCTGACTGTGCGTGGTTGTACTCTCTTAAGAGAAATGTTGGACAGTGATCACTCAGATTGTCAGGAAGGCAGAATGTTGTGCAATGGCAGGTGGGGAGAATTAACTAGAATCCAGTCTAATATGGATTCTCCTTTGGAGGTTTTATCGGTCCTGGTTGGAGATGAGATGATTTTGACAAAGCCTTATAGGTTAATGTGTGTAGTGGGAGTTGGGGTGGAACATAGGAGCCAGTCAATACTGAAGTCTCCCATTAAGATGGTCTCTTGAGGGAGGGATGTAGAACACTATTGTAAAAGGTTTTCCAGAATAACAATGTTGTTCCTTAGTGGGATGTACCCACTGTATTATATTAAGATGTTTGTTGGGGTTAATGGTTAATTTGGCTAGAATTATATCAGTTTTTGCAACATCTGGGGTAGAGGTGTTCAGTAGGTCGAGTGATAGATGGTCTTTGAATAGGATAGCTACACCATCTCCTTTTTTTGTTTATGCTATCTTTCTGTAGGATATTGTAACCTGGGGGAGTGATTTCATTATTGTTGATGTTTGGTTTTAGCCATGTATCAGTTAAAGTAACTATATCTGGGGAGTAGTGGGATAGTAAAGCATGCAGATTGTGGGTTTTGCTAGCTATGCTCCGTACATTTACGTTAAGGAGGAGGAGGGATGATTTTTTTCCTTTGATGAAGTAGTGTAAGGTTAGTTTGGGATTGGTTGGGTAGTGAAACATAGATATTTGTGAGTCCAGGATTAGGATGAATGTATCCTGCCAGAATTAATTGTTTAGATATATGCTGAAGGAGCTCGGAGAGTTTGTTAAGGATCTTAGAGAATCTAAAGGAGCTGGGAGATTTTGTTAGTTGTGGAAGGAGTTTGATTGTGTGATAGTCTGCATATATATTATATATATATATATATATATATAGTACATCTTTCTGATGTCAGAAGTGCTTTTGACAAGTAAGGAATGAACAACCAGCTGAAATGACAGAAGTATAAAAACAAATTATTTATTCACACACAAAATAAAGCTAAAGTAAGCACTTTCACTCCAGCAACTGGGCTCTTCATCAGACCTTAGTGTAACAACTGCATAACAGCTTAAATACAAAGTTTCAAATTCAGTCGTTCAAGACACATGATCTAAGATGAGGCTTTAAAGGTACAGACACATTTAATCCTATGTCCCTATCTGCTTGTAACTCTATGATCCATTTACGCACTGAGTTTTTATTCTAAGATCACCACCTCTAATATTCATTTCAAACAGTTGTAATACCAAGAATTCAAAGGAATGTTCATTACTGGTTATTGAAAGGTGTTTCTATAGAGCAGTTTTTGTATCCCACCTTCTAATGTCGTACATATGTTCTCTAATACGATCTTTTAAAGTACGACTCGTTTTACCAACATAAAATCTTCCACATAACTTACAGATTGCTAAATCAATCAAATTACTGCTCCTACAACTGGCATAGAAATTAAACTTATAAAACTTATTAGTTATTGGATGTACAATTTTATTATTACTCCCAATGAACTTACACATATTACAAGTTTTATAAAGAAAGCTCCCCATTTTTACAGACTTATTGATGCCTTACCAAATGATTTATAGCATAATGTTCTCTTCAATGGAAGTTCTAATAACATTAAAACTGCTACAGATGATGTTCCCTCCACCTCTGATTCTGTTGCACCGGTAACAGCTTCAGTGAATGGAAATAGTGTGAATGTTGTAAACACCATATGCTCTGTAATGCCTTTTTTACATTTACAGTTACCAGAAATGGTGAGAGACAACAAGCAGCAAGGAAGGGGTAGGTCAACCAACAGGAATCATCAAGGACACAAAACATCACAAATAATGGGACAGCTGGAATTGGGACCATCAGTATGAAGCAAAGTACCAAAGACATAATTGTAAATATATCATTGTTTGTTTTAACTAATGAACAAATAAAGGTTTATCTTTTATACCAGCAAAAGGTTATGTTCTGAGTGATATTATCACCAATCTTAGATTATGTACTAGAAATATTTCACTTAAAGGTTTATATGTTGGTGCCACTCAAGAACAAGTGTGCTTTAAGAAACCTAATCAATTTGTTCCACCAACTTCCCACTTGTTAAAGTTCCTTAAAAAACTTGCAGATGTGATATTCATAATGGTTTAAAACAAAAACACAGGAAATTCTTCTACAATCTTACACATGATGTGTATAATATTATATAAGAGCTTATGCCTATGGAGCATGTACAGATCTGTTCTGCTGATAAGGTGGGTGTGATGGGGGTGTGATTGTACTTATGGATACTGTGGACTGCCTTAAAAGTATGGATGCTATGTTAAATGATACCTCTACCTATTGTGAACTTGTGAAATTTGAAGTGAATAGATTTATCATTAAGGTTTATTCTGATTTACATGATTTGCTTATGGAAGGTGTGTTTGATAATGAGCTTTATAAATACTTTGTGATTGAACATCTGACTATTCCTATCTTATACACTCTTCCAAAGATACTTAAGACTTTGAATAACCCACCCATGAGACTGACAATCTCAGGTTGTGGATGGGTCACACAACAGCTCTCCATATTCTTGGAGAAGATGTTGCATCCTCTGCTAGATAATGAACATGCCATACTAAGAGATACATTGTACTTATGGTCTAAAAGTTATATTCTACAGGCTATGTTTTATTGACCATGGATGTTATATCCTTCTTCACTATAATTCCTAATGATGTAAGGATTGACTATATCAGACTTTTCTTATCCAAATGTTCGCAGTGTAGTACAGGTCTGACACATTTAATATGTTCTCTACTTGATATTATTTTGAATAACAATGATTTTGTGTTTAATGAAAATTCTTTCATCAAAAAGCTGGTGTAGCTAAGGATACCATGCGTGCATAGTTACACAAAAATGGTGTGACACCCCTGCACAGGTCCAGTAATCAAGGAGCCTCAGTCCTCACCACTAACACCAGTGAGGGACATGCACATTGGGAGGATGACAAGTACACACACAGTAAAGTACAACTTCTCTTAAGAGCACACAGAGACCACAGTCAGTCTGGGGCTGGTTTCTCTCTTTTCTTCCAGATCTCCAATAAGACTGCCCACTGGCACAGCTATAGGGTTGAGATTTCAGCCAAGCAGTCAAGCCAAAACCTCCAGCACCCTCTCTGTCCAATCAGTGCTTTGTGTTCCTGCACAAGTAGTTGACTTGTTGTTATGGCTAGGCTTGTATAGGCACTAGCGCTGATAGCCTAGTACCAACCTATGAACCTATGAACACATACACAATTTGAGATTTGATCTGTATACAAACACACAGACACTCCTGAGGAAGGCTGCCACAGGTTCACTAGCTATGCCCCCTTCCGCCCAGACTAAAAGGTAATTAGCACTGCCACCAACCAGCTCTTATCAGCTATTATAAGGCCCTTCCCAAAGGGTGACCAATTCTACTGTGCAATGTTACTATTACTCAATTGGTAAGTGTGTCCAAGACTTGAAGGCTATTTAGGAGGTGGCCAGTACAGTGTTACCAAATAGATGCAAATACTCTAAGAGCTTAAATATCTCTGACAAACCAGCCACAATTAAAAGGTTTAAATATATTTAATAATAAACAATAAAAGCATGAGACAATGCTCATTAACTCAACACAGTGACAGCAGAGTTCAGAATCACAGGAAATATTTTAAAACAAGATTGCAAGACAGTCTCACATAAATACAGAAAACATCTAGACTGATCTTACTATTTTCCTATCTATATCTAAGAGATACTATGATCTAAGTCTTACTTACAGAGCAAAGCATATGCAGATGAGAAATGCTGAAGATGGACGTGTTCAGATCCAGAGACAAATACAAAATGCACAGACTTTCTCTCTGAGATACTTCTTAAATTAATAATACACATTACTGCTGGGTTAGCTAGATGACATCACTATTTGACACCTGCCTCTAGTTCCTAGGCTAAACTCATACCAACAGAATTTAACATGTCTCTATGAAACATACTTATCTCTTAGAAGCTGACATTTATCTCTTAGAAGCTTGCCTGAAACTGGAAGTCATAAAACAATTAATACTTTTACATTTTAAACCTAGTAATTATTTATGTCTTAAGACAATAGAAAGAAACTCTAGCTGTAGACATTCTGTGGTAAACACAATCGTAAAACTCTTTACTTATTTTCTCAGAGGTTTGCAAGTTAACTCTGTATGTCCCATTTTTTACTATGAAAACATACATTTGCACAGGCATATAGTCCGTATACTTTTCTGTTCTTTTGCAGCAAGGTGCACTGTGGTTACATTTTTGAAGCTCAGCACATAACATACAGACTACTTACATTTGTAGACAAGCCTATGGATCATATTAATATTTACAATGACATAGAATTATTTACAGAATTCTAGCTAGATGGGCTGGCAGCCTTCACACATGGTACTGGCCTACTGGGAACTGGTCTATATAGTCAATAACTGTAACATTTTCCAGCAGTTTATACCTTTTTCTAGTCACTTTGTTGATGATATTTTTTTGTATGGACAGGAAGGATTAATGTTTTATATGATTTTATTGACTATTTGTATCTGACTACCTACTTTTTAAGATTCACACTGAATCATTTGCCTGTAAGTGTGGACTTTTTGGATTTGTGGGTTACTCTGATGTCTGTGGGTCTTAATACACTAACCTATGTAGGAAGCCTTGTAAAAAGTTAATGTTTTACATTCCAATAGTATGCATCCACAGCATGTCCACAAGAATGGTCTGAAGAAGTCTGGTGATGCTCGCCAGACGAAAGTGCTAACTTGCGTCTAAATACATCAGCTTGAGTGAATATCCTGGTTTCCAGCTTCATGTGTTAGCTATTGGATTTTTTGGCTTGTTCGGTACTTTGGTCTATATGTTGTAAAAGGGCAGTTTTATAGGCTGGCTAGAGTAAGTGTCGATGACAGCTGTGTGCTATAAGCTTTTGATGAGCTAAAACATGAATTTCATTTTAGAGGTTATAGTGAGAGTGAGATTACTAATGCCCAGGGTGAAGTTCTTGATCAAAAAACCGACTCTGAAAACACATATTTTTCTGAACAAAGTACTGCTGTTACATCAAATCACATCTGATCCAATAACTTAAGAAGGAACATTACCTACTCGAATGATATACAATGTTAAGAAAAACTGGCATATTTTGACAACCGATGAGAGGTATAGGGAACTTTTGGGTGAAATGCCTCAATTTTGTTTCAAGAACAATCACTTTTGAAGAGAATGTTATGCTATAATCATTTGGAAAGGGCATTAATAAATCTATAAAAATGGGGCACTTTCCTTTTAAAACATGTAATATGTGTAAATTCATTAGGAGTAATAATACATTTATCTCCAATAACTAATAAGGTTTATTAGTTTAATTTCTATGCTGATTGTAAGAGCAGTAATTTGATCTGTTTAGCAATCTGTAAATTATGTGGAAGTTTATATGTTGGTAAAACAAATCCTACTTTAAAAGATTGTATTACAGAACATATGTACAACATTAGGAGGTGGGACACAAAAAATGCTAGTAACCAGTAATGGGCATTCCTTTGAATTCTTGGCACTACAACTATTTGAAATGAATATTAGAGGCGGTGATAGAACAAAAACTGAATGCTTAGAGTTTAAATGGATCTTGGAATTACTAGCTGATAAGGACATAGGATTAAATGTGTCTGTACATTTAAAGCCTGTTCTTAGATCACATGCCTTGAACTGCTGAATTTGAAACTTTGTATTTAAGCTGTTGTGCAGTTGTTACACTATGGTATAATGAAACGTCCAGCTGCTGGTGAAAGCACTTACTTTGGTTTTATTTTGTGCATGAATAAATCATTTCTTTTTATACTTCTGCCATGTCAGCCAGTTATTTGTTCCTTAATAGTTTATTTTCTGTGTTTAACCAGCTCTATCCATTACGCTTGCTTTTTATATTTGATAATGTTTTTAACAAGCTTTTGTTAAGGACCCCTAAGATTGTGTCTCAGATGAGGGATGAACAGGCAACAGTCTTTCATGGCAAAGAAGAGTGGCAGAAGGTAAAACAACTTTGAAAAGGTGTTAAATTTCATTGTTCCACACTTATAAACAAATTGTGTGACAGAAGCACATGTCTAACAGCTTTGAAAGGTCTTCATTCTTTAGTGAAATACTTAGTTTCTGCTTGCGGTCTCTTTGGCAGAACTAGTAAAACACTTTGAACTCCTACACGTTTTTCTTAATTAGTAGTGCATAGAACAGATAAAGCTCTGTGCACTATGAAGAATTATGATCGTGCCTCACTAATTACAGCCTTTTATTATGCATTCTCAACCTGGATTATAATACTTTATTGTGTATTTTCAGCTCAGTTGCTTGAATTTTTTGGCATCCATATCTCAAACACATAATTAGTTGGTTTTTGTTGATGACTCAGTCATAATCCTCTATTATGCATTATGCATTATATTTTACATATCAGTGTGTGAGCTTTGACACAAAAAAGTGGGTGCTAAAACTATTGATTTTAAATTAGTGATGTACACACATTTTTCTTTTTCTTTTTTTTTCCCCAAAAGTAGCATTGGCATTTTAGTTAAAGAACTAGAGGTACATTGGAAACAAAACGTAAAAACCTGACTTGAAAACTATTTTCTTTTTTAAAATGGCTTAATAAGCCACCATTTCATAAGCTTCTGTGCACCCTGGTGTTTTGTATACCACATGTTTTACTTAGACGTCTTGTTGAAATGTTGAATAAACTGCAAAGAAACTCGGAAAAGCATCTGCAACCAAGTTAACATTCTGCAAAAGATTTTACTGGCAAAATCTGCATGTTGTCAACTATGATGAGAAACGGATATGCTGGAGAGTTTAGAGCTTTGACTAGACTGAACCTGCAATGCCATCAGAATCCTTATAATATCCCAGAATGCTTCTTGAATAGCATGAAACATGACTTGTCAGGCCCACTATTACTGCATGCCAAATGAATGATGGGCTTCAGCAGCTGTCCCTCTATGAAAGGGGGCCTTCCATGGACCTGGGGAACTACAGATCCATAAGTTGATCTAGTCTCATATGAAAGGCCATGCAGAGTTATCATGGATCTGATAGACAATAACAAAGGAAATCTACAGGCAATGGCCCCTACCCAGTTCAATTTTGTCAAAGGCAGGTCATGCCTACTTAACCTGATAGACTTTTTGAGAAGGTGACTAAAGCTACGGATGATTCCTAAACAGTACACTCTGCCTACCTCGATCTGGCCAAGGCATTCAACACAATGCCTCACTTGGGCATAACAGATAAACTTACAAAATTAGACATAAACCCATATGTATTCCACAAAGAGGCCTGTCACTAGTAGAGTTCCACGGGGATCAGTGCTGCGGATTCTCCTTTTTGGCATCTACTTTTCCATAGTTAGGGCAAACATCAAGAGCCTCTTGCTGACCAAGTTTGCAGATGAATGGAAACTAAGTGTGGTCACTGAATCCCCTAAAAACACAAATACTTTTCAAGAGGGCCTGATGCAGACAAACACTGGTGATAGAGTCTTAAACTAAAACTCAATATGAAAAACATGCATAATAATACCCTTTGTAAAGACACCCTTGGAAGTTACCCTACCCTATTGATAATACACCCATAAAAGTAGACCCAGTAGTCAGAGATCTGAGAATACACGTTGACAGTAACCTGACCTTTGACCATCACGTGTCTACTGTGATGAGAAAATTATTCATATGTTGCACAACTTATAAGTAAGAACATGGCGTCCAGATCCTTGGAAGTTATTGTTCCACTGTACATGGTTCACATCTGACCAATTACAGAGTATGACACACACTTTGGCATGTACCTAATCAGAGACCACAGAGGTTCCTCAAGAAAAGAATGCAAGGAATAAACAAGTCCTATGTGAACCATCTCAAAGTCCTATCTCCTTCAGACAACTGCATGGAGATCTATGCCAAGCCTACAAGGCATCCTCTGATTCAACACTGCTGGATTTTGGCACATCTGTAAAACAAGTCGCATCAGGAATACTTGCTCTAAGGACCTAAAGCTCATATGCAACGTAAGTAGGACCTCTTGGAGAGTCAGGTATGTGTCTCAAAGATTATCCCTTGGAAAAGATTTCTCATCCATGTGAAGCAAAGCTTATCTCTAAACCTATTCAAATGTAACTTGGACCACTGGATGAGAAATCACAAATTTACCCCCTGGTTTAGCGCCTATGTCCCTAATGGACAGCGGTAGCTTGTGAACACTCGAAGTTTATAAAGCTGTATCACAACTGTAAAATTCCTTGGAGTACTGACTCCTGTCAGCAGTATTTTGATAAATTTCGGGTAAGCTTGGCTAGGCTTAAAATACTTCTTGGGCCAGTAACCTAGTAACTATATATGATCCTATAAGTAAACTCAGATACTATTTGTACTTTCAGAATCCGTGGAAAAACTAAAAATGCTCAAGTCACTATTGAACTGCTTTCTTTGTTCTACTTATGGTTTATTTATTTCTTAGCTGATTTAACTGGCTAGCAAATGAACATTTTAGGAAGGATGGTATGATGTAAAAGGCATTGATTGTGATTAAATTTCATTTTGTAGATAGGGCTTTTCACCATTTGTGATTTTCTACGTGCATGTCCCATTGTGTAAGCGCTAAATAATTTTCCTTTCACTTTTCTCATTCCCTTACAGAAACAAAACAAGAACTGGAGGACTTGACAGCCGATATCAAAAAGACAGCAAACAAAGTGCGATCCAAATTGAAATGTAAGTTTCAAGTCAAACAAATCTTTCCATTCTTAATTTATTTTGCTGGATATTGTAGAATTAGTTATTAGTAATAGACAATATTCAACCTTAACTTAAGAGCTTAACTCAGATATGAACACAGACTTTTGCACCAGAGAATGATGCTACTGCCTTTAGCAGCCATGTTTTTCATCCCACTGTTCTGATTTAGATATACTATTATACAGCAGTTTGCAACTATTTTAGTGTAATAAGGGTTACATTTCATGTCCTATCAGTGACATGTCATGGTAGATCCTCAGTATGAAAGTTTTTTTATCAAACTGCAGTGATCAAAGAAGTAAATATGACTACTGCCCTGGCATGATGACTCAGAGTTACTGCAAAGATATAATGCATGCAATGGTTTCATTAACAGGATTTCACACACAAATGGAGAATTGCAAAAAAATCCCAGTCTCAGGCTTTGTTGATATATAAATATATATATATATATATATATATATATATATATATATATATATATATAAAATTTCTTTTTTATTTTTATTTTATTTTATATTTGATTGTCTGGAAAGTACAACTGGACAAAAGTCCTTTTCAGTGTAGGCCCAGAAAGAAAAGCTCCACATTTAACATGTAACTTCTTCTTTTGGCTTTTCCCGGTTAGAGGTCACCACAGTGGAACAATGGTCTGCAGAACGATTGGCATTGGAGTTTTACGGTGTTGAGTTGCCAGCCTGGCACCCAACCTTCCACAGAAGGTACACACATAGACACACACTCACACCTAGGGCTAATTTAGTGTGTCCAATCCACCTGCAGCATGTCTTTGGGATGTGGGAGGAAATTGGAGCATCCAGAGAAAACCCACGTGGCCACAGGGAGGACATGTACACTGCACAGAAGGCACCCCAGCCGAGAATTGAACCAGGGAACATTTTGCTGTGAGGCGGCAATGCTAACCGCTGCACCACCATGGCCACCCACATTTAATATGTAACAATGATTATAATCACAAATACAAAGTTTACATGTACATGACTTGACATTTGTGTTAAACATATAACACACTGGATAAAAATACATTAAATTGTATACATATACATAGATAGATAGATAGATAGATAGATAGATAGATAGATAGATAGACAGATATAGATATAGATATAGATATAGATATAGATATAGATGTACATATGTATGTCATCTGATTGAGCTCTTCAGTTTATCAGTTGAGAACAACCCAAACAGATGGAGTGTAATGCCATGCACAGCCATGTAATTTAAACAGTAGCAAAAATTCACCAGCTAGTTGGCTGTCTAACAACAAAACCACCTGGGGTGTTCTAAGTGATCTTGCTCTGAAACTAAGCGCATTTTTTATTTATAGAGAAGATAAGGAACCAGTCTGTTTCCGAATCTTGTTGCTACATCGACAACAATTCCACATTTACTTTCAGCAAATATATATATATATATATATATATATTTATATATCCCCCCCCCAGGAGGGCTTGCCCCCCCCCCCACACACACTTAAATACACCTACCTACTCTGAGGTTGCAAACCATTGTAGAAAAGGGAATTCTCCACTATTTCCGAAAGTGATTTGGGTGAAACATTTTCATTTTACTGGCGTTATATGAAACTGTTGTCGACAAGTCAACAGGACCTTTCTATTTCCTGACAGCTTTAGGTCTTCAAGCAAGTGTCGTTGCTTTGGCTAACATACTTTTTATTGGGATTTCTTTTTGTTTTTTCCTGCATTGCTCTAAGTTGATTAGGCTTACACAGGGTTGTGCTATATGCACAGTTGCTGTGGCATGCACTCCCTAGATGCACGTGAGTTGTTTGTACTTCTGTGCTATTTATCTACACTAATATTCATTAGCATTGGTGCCCTTTCATAACTAGCAGCTACTCACAGCTGCTGTGCCAGCTGCAGCTCATTATTAGATCGTCCGTTACTGTTGTCTCAGCAGCCAACCTGCAGTGGTAGTGAGATACATTATCATCTGCCATGTATGAACATTATTGTTGTAGTAGTTCTGCCAGGAATCCATTGTAGCAGTGCTCGGCTGCCCTGATCACAGTTACACGTGGCTGTTTAAGGAGCCACAGTAGTGGACTGCTACTATGTCAGTTGCTGCTGCGGTTGACATTGTTTCTGTATTCTGACAGCTGCATGCCATTCCTTTTACTATCAGTAGCAGCAGTTGTGCTGCAAGCCATAGTCTCCTGATAGCTTTAAGGTTGTTGCTACTCTTCAGCTGTCACTAATCTGTTCTCACCCATGAGGCTTCTAGAACTGTAGTGGTTGGCCATTCCACAGGGCTGGACCCACTACCTATCTGGGAAAATATAGACCAACAAGCCTTGCTAGCGTTATGTGAAAGTCAATGGATTGTAATCCTTATAAAGAATGATGTAAGCAACCTGCAGCCCCTTAATCTAAACCAGTTTGGGTTTTAAAGGTAAGAGCTTGCCTGCTGAACTTAGTGGACTCTTTACAAAAGTCACAGACGGAGGAAAAGAAGGTAAATTGGTACACACAGTATACGTAAACCTGGCCAAAGCCTGTGACACCATTCCACATGCAAGTATCATAAGCAAACTAATCAAATTAAATGTAAACCCATAAATGGCCTGCTGAATAGTAAACTGTCTCGTGGACAAAATCCAACAAATTAGGGTTGGTGCCACTCATTCTTCAAAGAGACTCATTACCAGTGGGATTCCTCAGGGTTCAATACAGGGATTGCCCCTGTTTGGTATTTACTTCTCTGAAGATAAAGCTGACATCAAGGGTCTATGACTCACAACGTTTGCTGGTGATTGTCGACTTGAAGTTCTCATTATCTCCTAGAAGGGTCTCAGGACCTGCAGCGCAAATCGGCTCATACTAACAAATGGTGCAAGGACTGTGGTTTAAAACTAAACACTAAAAAGGTAACTTAGGTAAACATGAACATCCGTGCACCTGCCATATAAATGAACCCCCCCCCCTTCAATATTGATACATCCTTTAAGGGACCTGAGTGCCTTTGTGGACTGTGAAATGTCATTTGACATTCATGTATCAGTGTTTGACAGAATGATCCTTCTATCTGTTTCAGTTGATTGCAAGAGGCATATCATCCCACTGTATTTCTACCTTATTAGGCCAGTAGTAGAATACAGTATTCCCTTTGGTATGTACCCGACTAAACACGTGAGCCAGCTGAAAAGACCACCACGTTTCCTCACTATGAAATTTCTGGTCTAGGCTCTATGCTCTGTGTACAATCACTTAAAGCCTTTTCTCTATTTTCTCTATTTTCCATCTCTTACAGACTCCTATAAGGTAACCTCTGCCTAGCCAACAAAGGCCTCAAACAACCCTATCCTGCTTGACCTCTTACATGTTCACAAAACCTGCATATTCACCAGCACCAGTTTAAGGCATCTGAATAGTCACCATTATATAAATAGAACATCCTGGTATGATATATATATATGTATTACAAAAAGTCCTCATCTTTGGTACAGACTACCCCTCAATGTCAGAAAATAGTCATATGCTCAGAATTAGTTCAAAATGATGTGAAAATTACTGAACCTACACACATTGCCAACATACTGGCTGACAGGTTCAGTGAAAGGAGAGATATCTATTCCAGAGGATTGTAGCCCCAAACATCTCCACAGGTGAGAACTGCCCTCACTAAGGCAAAAACACAGCATCCATGGGACCGGATGGTGTCCCGGCTGTGTGCTTCATGAACTCAATGAGGAATTAAACCCACAGTTAGGACAGCTGTTTAATCTTAGCCTCACCTCAGGATACTGTGGTCCCACTTCATAAGGCGGTGCCTCCACAGACCCTGGAAATTACCGCCCCATTAGCTTGACAAGCCTTATCTGCAAAGCCATGGAGAGGATCATAATGGAACTCATAAATAAAGACATAGGGAGCTTGCAGACTTTGGATCCAACCCAGTTTGGCTTTGTCAAAGGCAGATCCTGCCTCTTAAACTTGGTTGCCTTTTGAGACAGTCACCAAGGCCATTGATGAGGAAAGGCAGTCCATACAGCCTACCTCGACCTGGCAAAGGCCTTGGTATCATCGAAAAACTCATCAGCTTGAATGTAAACCCATACATCACAAGATGGGTTGCAAACTGGCTAAGTGACAGAACCCACAGGGTCAGAGTTGCTGGAGCCATGTCAGACTCAAAGCCTGTCACAAGTGGTGTCCCACAGGGCTCAGTCCTGGGTCCACTCTTGTTCGGCATCTACTTTTCTGAAGTACAAGCAAACACAGGAGGGTTATGGTTGACAAAGTTTGCAGATGACTGCAAACTGGGTGCCAAAACACATCTGACACAGATATCCTCCAGAAGGGCCTCACAGAAACAGATAACTGGTGCCAGAGCCATGGCTACCCCTAGCTACCATATAGGTGGCAATCCACTGAAAAGTAGTTAGGAAAACCTTCTATATCACCCACCTGATCATGAAGGATTCACATCTAGATCAAGGGCCCCTGTACTCATCACTCATTAGACCTATGATTGAGTACAATGCCCGTTCGAATGTATCTGACCAGACACCTGCTGCAGCTTGAAAAAGTTCCTCACCAAAAGGATAAAGGGTCTCAAAAATATGTCTTATGCTGCCCGACTGAAAGAACTCCAGCTCTATTCAGTCTCATCAGAGGTGACCTGTGCCTGACATATAAGGCCATGTCAAACCCAGATTTGATGAATATGCTTCACCTCAAAAATCTAGATCCCTCAGAACCACAGGTTATAAATAGAACATGCTGGAGGGACAGATTCATCACCCAGAGACTCCTATGCTGTGGAACAAAATCGGTACATGTGAGGCAGAGCACCTCTCTGGCCTTGTTCAAGAGGAATCTTGACCAATGGATGGGAGATTGCAGATATACCCCAGGGATTACTTCAGTGTCACTGCTTGACAGAGGCACAGCAAAATGATAGGCATAGTTTTTATTCAAACTAAAGGGAAAGACACATAACTATGGGCTAGGCTTATAAATGCCCTTGGGCAGATAGCCTAGTATGAACCTATGAACCTATGAACCTATGACACTCTTCAAACACAATACTGACAAGAGGGGGAGGTAACAGGAAATTCACTTGGTCTGGCTCCACAAATCTTTATGGAAAGTAACATAGTGAAAACACTGTGGCTAGGCTACAACTGATCTAACTGACTAACAGCCTAATATAAACCAATGAAGATGTGAGCTTACCATGTGAGTAATGGCACTTTACCAAGACATTTACTCTTTAGCTTTGCCTTAACAATTCTAATCCTGTATTTTGTAAATTATCTAGCACGATTAGACATTTGGTTTCCGAATCCAAAAAATTAATGCAGAACTTGGGCCTCATCCTTAAATTTAATCTGCTTCAGCCCTTAGCAAGAAGTTTCCTAATATCACTATTAACAATCAATCATTAACCATAACAAACTTCTCTGATGCAAAATAAATTGCTACTTCATGTTCTTAAAGATCAGAGAATAGCCTTTCTTAAAATGTGAGGGTTAAAACTCCATTATTTCTTATAACTTGACTTAGTATGAATAGCCCTTACAAAACTAATTCCTGCAGTTTTCTTCAGCAAAGAAAAATGTAGCACTGTTAGCTCTTGGCTATCTTATCAGAAGAGTAAGCAGAGTTTGCTCTGCATCTAAAGTTCAGTCTTAAAATCACCCACGTCCTCACCTACCCATTTCTCTAACTACTGGAATGAACACCTAGACAAACGTGGCCTACATCTGGATTTGGGAAAACCTCGTGGGGAGTATGTATGTGTATTCTGTTTACCAAATATTATCAGCAGCAGTTCAGGATGTGTATACATCAATCCATGTAAGCTTGTTGCCATGGGGATTCCCATTTCACAATTCTGCTCTTTCTGTCTGAATAAGATAGCTGATGCACTGCCCTTATTCTGAGAGTGTTTCAGTACTCAAGAAGTCTAGTCTCATCTTTGTATTACCCTAAAAATTCAAAATTATACATACTAACGATCTGATTTAATTTCATCTTACCATTACAAACCTAATTCTGTTATACCCTCTACTTTATAATGAAATACTGGGTCAAGAGAGCAATCATCGTTGTAAAACTATAGAAAACCTTTATTCAGCAAGCCCTCAAACCTTGGACATTTACACAGGAATTTTATAATGACCTTCTCCTCATGGAATACAGTATAACTGTGCTTCTCAAAATGTTCAAGGGACAGACTTCTTTGGAAAAAGGTGTTTGGATAAGCACTTATTATTATTGGTAGTTACATGTGTGATCATTACAGACATTGTGTAATATGTACAGCTCAGATGCTTGATTATTTTCCTGCAGGTTCCAATACATGTCATGTCACAATTTGTATTATCATTGCTACTTTATATTCCTGGAAAGAAGTTCTCGACTAAGTACAGCTGAGGCTGAATACAGCTCAAAGTTTTGGAACATTGATTCAGCAGTCATGCACTTCATGAAAGGAAAGACAACAGCAGCACCTAATAAATACAACACAATAGCTACAGATAAAATCAGAAAAGGTCCTTTATCTTCATTCAGGTGCTACTAGTAGTAGGTTTGTCATCACAGTCTCAACAACCGTACACATGAATAGATTTTCATTTAATAATGACTTTTGGTGTATCTCCTTCACTGGCTGGCCTGACATCTGCGCTTGAACTCCACCTTGAGGCCAGTAAATCCTCTAATCATCTAATATTGAACTGTATCACCAAACTTACTTTTTCTATCGACAAACAAAACTCCATATGTTTTGCTCTCTGAAACAGTGAAATATTTCACTAGAAACTCCAGTTTCCAGGTCAGTTTGTGAAACATACAAACCCTTGTTTAATTAAAAAAAGCAAAATGGAGCATCATACAACATATCTCACAAAATGGGCACGATGAATGTTGTCTGAAAGCAAAATTAGTGATACTGCTATGACATAGATTTTTGCATCCTGACTGCATATTCCCAGGACTGCCATATGGAGCTAACACATCCGGAACTAATTTGATGATAAGTAGGTAATTAGCGTGTATGAATTACCTATTCATCATTGCTCAAATCTTAATTACTTTTATTTTACTTCTCTTCGAATTTCTGGAATACAGAGACAGGTAAGATACAATTAAATTATTCTAAATTATTAAATTGCTACATCATAAAAAAAACTTTTAATGTTCAGCTGGGAGACTCAGCAGCTCCAGGGATAATAAAGAGACTTGGATAACTAAGTTTCAAATAAGTGAGGTATTACTCTGCAAGATGTGGAGGATGAAATGAAAGGGCATGTACCTTAGAAATGTGTCTAATAGCTATGACTGCCACTAGAGATGAAGTCCTTCAAAGTAGGTATTTCAACTCATCTTAAGCAGGAGGTTTGGCGGTATGATGTGGTGTGCTATGGGGTGAGTAGTGTAAGCTTTACCAGCATAATGTACATAATGTACTCAGAGGAGGTTTTAGAAGGGTAGGGCCTTTAAAAAAGTAGTTTTACATGCCTTGAGTAACGTCACGAAAAATGTTGTCTAATTTGAAAATATGAAATAGCCACAAGATGAACTTTGATATAAGAATATCAAAGATATCAGAAAGATAATTCAGTATAGACAGAACAGGAGATGAAAAGGAGTTTATTCCCATATTAACTGCCCCCAAGAATAAACTAATGCACCTATTTCTCTATGTGTTATGTATCTGACTTTTGGGACAGTGAAATTCTATGAAACACTGATGAAGAATAAGAATGACTATTTGCAGTAGGTATGGCAGAAGCTGGGGAAACTACATTTACAGAGGCCAATAAGGAGCTATGAGAAGGATTCCTGGCCTGTTTAGTTTGCTTTTGTGGATGAACCTCATCATTAGAATAAATGTGGAAAAGTGTAAAGGAGCCCATGGGGCCCACTGCTGGGCCAGTGCAATCCTTGAGCATCATCCATGAAGAGGAATCAGAGAAAAATAGTTGCTGCATTTGGTGTTGGTTGGGGATAGAGACAGATCACAACATGAAATGCCTCACTGGTCGCACACATTGTCACAAAGAGGCTGAGGGACTACTATCTGGCATCAGAAGACAGCAACTCATTGTTACTATAAGGTACTTTTGCCTGGAATGTGATTGGCTACCAAAAAGCAATTGCATTGGATAACTCAATCCAAGGCTGTTATAGCTTTTTGCCACAGAGAGTAAGAAAGCATCCCCACCCCATCCTGTTTGTTGATTTATCAAGCTACTACCATGAGGCAATCATTCCTTAAGGAAAAGAGTGCTGAAATGTTGACAGTGTCAGGAAAGCCATCATTATTTCCAGGACAGTGATAGGGACGTTCATCTAAAAAACATACACACTCCTTGATTTTTTGCCCACTGTAATACCATCCTCTCTAGGACAGATGCTTCCATGGTGGCAGAGGCCTGTGGTATGGGTATATGATAGCTTGGGACATGTTGTCTGAGCTCTGAAATCATTCAGCCCTTGCTAGACCCTGAAGAGCCCTCATGTGAAGTTTGTAATGGACAATCAATGAGGGCCCCTGCCATCAATCCTAGGGCCATCAAGCACAGCTGAGCTGAAGCAGCACTGGTAGTTACAATCCTGTAAACCCATGCCTACAGCAAAAGTTATTAATTCTGGGGACAGATGTACATGACAATGTACGGTGTTCATTTGGTAGACAAAGAATGCCATCAGCTGAGATGGAATCAGTTCAGACCAAAGCAAGATTCACTATGATACTTTGATAGTGAAACGTTTTGAATAAGTACTCCCTTAAAGCAAATAAAAAATAATGGCAAGTTTGAAAAAAGCTTCCACAAAGGTTTTTTAATATCCAACAACAAATGAAGTAAGCGCTTTTGTTTTGATTCAATGACCAAAACTTCATCAGACAGTTAAAGTTGCCTAACCCAACACCTTAAATAGTACAAAATGAGTCATGTGATAACGTAATTACATTATTACATTCAGACAACTCCTTTCAATTTGAGCTTCATGAGGAAATGTCCTAAAACAATGAGTTTATGATTAAAAAGAAGAAAAACAAGTCTTCTTTCTTCTGGCTTTACCTGGTTAGGGGTCTCCACAGCGGATCACCTATCCACTCATGATTGGCAGTGGAGTTTTTATGGTGTCAAGTTGCCAGCCCGGCACCCAACCTTCCATAGAAGGCACACATATGCACACACTCACACCTAGGGCCAGTTTAGTGTCCAATCCACCTACAGCATGTCTTTGGGATGTGGGAGGAAACCCACATGACCACAGGGAGGACATGCAGACTCCGCACAGAAGGCACCCCAGCCGAGGATTGAACCAGAGAACCTCTTGCTGTGAGGCGACAACGCTAACCACTGCACCACCGCAGCCAATCTAATGACTTAAAACACTGTAATAAAGAAGAAAACCCATTGTTAATAGAGAATAAGGCAGCACCACCTTCTTAAGAGAAAGCCCACAGAGAAGGTAAAGCATAAATATGACTTCCGAAATCACAAGTCACTTTCCAGACAGTGACAGAAACTGGAAACACATTTGGAATTATGAGCATTGCTGGATAACAGAAGGCTTGCCAAAATTTGATACTAGTGTGGAAACAAGGAAAAGAAACGGATGCATAAAACAGGAGAGGGACTTTAAATACTCAGGATTTAATTGAATATTTCTTTACACCAAAGTAAATGGATTTCACTTCATGTATGACTGAAATAGCTTTAAACATAATACAGTAATCACTGATTACTCGAGAGATGCTAATTTTCTATATTTTTGCTTCTAAAAGAATATATAGGGTGGGGGGGTCTTGGTCAATTTGTTTTAAATTCTCATATAATGGACTAATTATCTAATAATTAGCTATATCTTATGAAATTTCTGCTGAAAATAATGCTACAAATGTAAATGATTTTAAGGCTACTTACAAAACTGATCTAGAATACACCAGTATGTTTGTGTTATTTATTAATGGTGCTACTTTCCTCACAGAATCGTTATTAATACTATAAATCAGTTAGTCAGCTTTGTGGGGCATTTTCTGAAGAAATTTGGAGTTCATTTAAGCTAGAAACTAGTTTTGGCTACAGCTATATAAAAGTAAAAGGCAAAGGCAGTGTCATATGACTGTGACATCACATATTTGCCAGGGTCTACTTTAAATAAACGAAAGACCACTTACCCGAAGACAAGTTTACAGAGACGACAACACTGAAATGCCACATTATCGAACAACCACATCACCGTAGCTGTTACAGTGCTTGGCCATCATGGGTAAATTTGACCTTTTCCCCACTGTAGTGCGATCCCAGAGTTGGTATATTTAATTAAGGGGGTATAAGTATGGGGGGCATAGCTGTTTACAGTGCTTGGCCATCATGGGTAAATTTGCCCTTTTCCCCACTGTATTGTTATCCCAGAGTTGGTATATTTAGTTAGGGAGATGTAGGTATGGGGGCATAGTCCCCTACCTGGGTGGGTTTGACATCCTGTGGTGTGTGTTTTCTTTGTTTGTTGGCCAAGAGCATACTTACCCTGTAACCTCAGTCAGTAATGTGGTAATTCGGCAATGCAACATCTCTGTACCGTCGTCTCGGCAAATTCGTCTACAGATAAGTGGTCTTTTGTTTATTTGAAGTAGACCCATTTTCCTATAGCACTAGGAAACTTATGAACAAGATTATTAAACTACTTTATTTTAATGGAGTTTGTTTAAGTACTTTAGTAGTTATTAAAAAGAAGAAAAACAAGTAATAATATGAATATAATTATAATTATAAATTCCCCTAAAAGTTATAATAAATACTTAAAAACGTTGGCACCAACATGAAAAATATGTATACGCCAGCTAAATGAATCACTGTGGAGTACGTTTGTTATTTCTGCGTTATTTCTTTGATATTATTCAGTTTTTATTTTTTCTTCTGAAGTGTTATAAGCATTTATTACGGCTTCTTCATAGACCTCATTCGGTTTAATTAAGTAAACCTTTGTAGGCTTCTTAATTTTAAAATGCATGCTAAAAAACATGCATCATTCAAGCCTGGCTGGCTATAAGCATTCAGTCTTACCTGCCATAGTAATTCTGGAAGTTCCAATTTTAAAGAAGTAGGTCCCCCCCCGAATATCCTGTTCCAATTGGTTTATAATCTGAAAGGTAAAGTTGTGGTCAGGGTATTCTTGTATACGTTTTGCTAATGCGTTATCTGTTTTTAATTTTTTTAATGCTGTAAATATGCTCATATACCCTTTCTTTAAATTTCCGGTCGGTTTTTCCAACATAAAAACTAGGGCATAATTTACATGTGGCTAAATACACCACACTTTTAGAACAGCAATTAAATCTTTTATTATATATGTAACGCTTTCCTTGAATATTAAATGTTGCTCCCACTTCCATAAATCTGCAGTAAGGGCAGGTTTCACATTTATACATTCCTGCTGTCCTTACTATCTTAACTTTTTGCCTCTCCAATAAGCTTTTCAAATTAGGCCCTCTCCTAAAGATAACCTTAGGTTTTTGTTCAACTATATGTCTCAACTCCTCTCTTTCTGAGAATTGATAATGTGATCCAGACACACAAAACCTTCAGAAACATTTGAAGTATGGATGAATAGGGATAGGGTTGCCACCTCTCCATTTTTTTCTGTACTATCCGGAAACACTGTCCAAGACTGTCAGTGGGCATACCATTTTCTTCCCATTTTTTGCAATATTTACAGAGGTGCAGATTTAAATTTACAACTTTTATTTCAAATTTTATAGCACAAATACTGATTGCTTGTTGCTAAACAAAACAAAATACACATTGAAAACTGACAGCATGAACAACAGTAAACTTCTCTTCCCTTGAAGCTCACATTCATTGAAAATGCATTGACACTCACATTCACTAAAAGTGTATCTGGCCACTAGGAGATTAAGTCTACCATGGTCCCCAGACTGTTTTCAAACCCTGAGCTGCCTGTATACATTTTAGGACTATCCATGTGTCATTTGATTCATCTCCCTGATTGTTTTAAGTTATATTTCTTGTTTAATACAACAATATTTGTTATAGTGCATTTTAAATTTGTAGTTGTAAACAAAATTAACCAGTAATGACAAAGGTAGCCTTTTTAGAACGTGAAACAACAGGCCTGTCAAACTGCTGTCATTTTAATCCATCACATCACTTGTCTGATTGTGATTTTAAAAAATGGCCTCATTAAAGTATTCTAATTTGCTTTACACAAATGCACACTTTCCTGCAAAAACAGACTAATGAATTTTTAACTTTGTTAGCTCACCAGGGCCAGTCATTTTTATCTACAGACATCCCCCATACCCAGCAACTATAGCTACAGTAAGTACATCCTCCTTGGAAGTCAATGTCACAAAATTAATAATAATAATGATCGAAGTCACATATTTCAAATTTGTTTTACTGTATTACAACTTAATTCATACATACATATATATGTATATATATATATATATATATATATATATATATATATATATAAAATATATATATATATATATATATATATATATATATATATATATATATATATATACATACATTATATATATATATATATATATATATATATATATATATATATATACACACACACACACACACACACACACACACACACATATATATATATATATATATATATAAATATACATGCATTATATATATATAAATATATATATACATATATATATATATATATATATATATATATATATATATATATATATATACACACACACACATATATATATATATGGTTCTACCTCACATAAACGAAACACCACAACACCGATAACGCAATCAATGACACCACATAACCGACAGTACAAAACACGAAATCCCACATGCCCGGCTAAACTAAATAACCGACTGTACACAAACACGAAACCTCATACACTTCACACACCACAATCAACAACCAAAACACATTCCCGTCTAAAACCACATACACAACACAAGCACACCAAAATCCCTACAAACCCACACTAAACCACATACACAACTACCTACAACCCTGACCCAAACCCTAACCCTAAGGTCCGTCACTACGACACTTACCTGACCCGCCTCCCCTAACCCTAACTCACTTATCCGCCCCTAACCCAAACACAATCACTACCATGACACTTACCTGACCGCCCTAACCCTAACTCACTTATCCCGCCCCTAACCCAAACACAATCACTACCGTGACACTTACCTGACCGGCTCCTAACCCTAACTCACTTATCCGCTTCTTAAACACAATCACTACAGCACACTTACCTGACCTGCTCCTAACCCTAACTCACTTATCCGCTAACCCAAACACAATCACTACACTTACCTGACCGGCCTCCCTAACCCTAACTCACTTAACCCACCCCTATCCCCACTTACCTTACTCGCACCCTAACGTCCGTCACTACGCGATACTTACACAGCCTTTTCCCATTTGGCATCCTCGGCGTGCGGTGCTCTCATCCGTCGGGTCGGTCTTCTGCTTGTCGATCTTCTTGGTCCCGTCAGCGTCGGTCTTCTGCGCTTGTCGATCTTGGGGCTCGCGATTTCTGTCGATGTTCCCGTGTGTCGTTGAAGTGAGGTAGAACCATATATATATATATATATATATATATATAAACATACATACATTCACAGACACACACACACACACACACACACACACACACACACACACACACACACACACTAGTCTTGCAAAGCCAGATTGAATGTTTAAAAATGACCAGATAAGAGAATAATGTAGTTCCATCCACAGAGAGTCCCCCACCCCCACCGGCAGTTATAGCCACTTTGCTGAGGCTGTAGACTCCTTATTGTCATGAAGAAATAAATTACATGCACTTATTGGTAGCTTCAGATAAACTACATTAAACTGTTTAAAGATCACTAGCATCATACCATAAGATCCAGCCTGGTGTGCTATAATTTAAATAGAAGAGTATTCATGAGACTATAAGAAATATTAACTCCTTGATAACATACACTAAGTCAGTGCACAATCTCTGCAGAAGTAAAAGTCATCTAAATAATCCTGCATTAAAAAGAGAACCATTATTAATTCAGAAATTACTGCTGAAAATCAACTTTGCATTTCATCGTTTTCACCTCCAATGCAGTGGTGCTGCCCTGGAAGAATAAATTACCTATGTTGCATTAAAATTATATGCTGGTAATATTGCCATAACATTTCCTGAACTAATTCAGCTTATTATTATATTATGCAATATGGAATGGCTGGCAACAGTGACAACAGGTTCATTGTTACTAGGCATGCAGTCCAGGAGACAATTAAGGAGCCAAGCCTAGATTCTCAATTGCTACAAAGCACTGTCTAGTTAAATGACTTCTGAGTGTCACATAGTGGGTAAATGAAGGTGGAAAGATTCACACCCTGCACCTTTGCCACAGAAAGCATCTCATTAACAAGTTGGAGCTTTAGTCCTCCCCACTACTAACTGCCTGAGTAACAGTTTTTAACTAAATGCAGAAATTCTTTACAATCCAATCTTGCAGAGAAGACTGTATCACAGTAATATGTAACAATGACTATAATAATGGATGCTGAAGATCAGCCCATTCTGAACATCACTCCAAGTAACACAGACTACAAGAACAAACAAATGGTAACCCCTCTGTAGTTGCTGGAAGTTGTAGATAACGTACTATAAAAATTACATTATTAAAGCGCAACATGGTTAGACTATGTTACACAATCCAGGCCTATTAATGGGTGAATTCATTAATTTGTGCAACTAATAAAGCAAAACCCCATTGCAGACAATATAAATGCTTGCAGCAGCTTTTGTTCAACAAACCCACAAGTCGTGGTAGAAATCAGACATATTACTCCATATGGAATACTGACACACTAGTCCTGCAAAGCCAGATTGAAGAATGTTTAAAAATGACCAGATAAGAGAATAATGTACTTTCATCCACAGAGAGTCCCCCACCCCCACCGGCAGTTATAGCCACTTTGCTGAGGCTGTAGACTCCTTATTGTCATGAAGAAATAAATTACATGCACTTATTGGTAGCTTCAGATAAACTACATTAAACTGTTTAAAGATCACTAGCATCATACCATAAGATCCAGCCTGGTGTGCTATAATTTAAATAGAAGAGTATTCATGAGACTATAAGAAATATTAACTCCTTGATAACATACACTAAGTCAGTGTGCACAATCTCTGCAGAAGTAAAAGTCATCTAAATAATCCTGCATTAAAAAGAGAACCATTATTAATTCAGAAATTACTGCTGAAAATCAACTTTGCATTTCATCGTTTCACCTCCAATGCAGTGGTGCTGCCCTTGAAGAATAAATTACCTATGTTGCATTAAAAATTATATGCTGGTAATATTGCCATAACATTTCCTGAACTAATTCAGCTTATTATTATATTATGCAATATGGAATGGCTGGCAACAGTGACAACAGGTTCATTGTTACTAGGCATGCAGTCCAGGAGACAATTAAGGAGCCAAGCCTAGATTCTCAATTGCTACAAAGCACTGTCTAGTTAAATGACTTCTGAGTGTCACATAGTGGGTAAATGAAGGTGGAAAGATTCACACCCTGCACCTTTGCCACAGAAAGCATCTCATTAACAAGTTGGAGCTTTAGTCCTCCCCACTACTAACTGCCTGAGTAACAGTTTTTAACTAAATGCAGAAATTCTTTACAATCCAATCTTGCAGAGAAGACTGTATCACAGTAATATGTAACAATGACTATAATAATGGATGCTGAAGATCAGCCCATTCTGAACATCACTCCAAGTAACACAGACTACAAGAACAAACAAATGGTAACCCCTCTGTAGTTGCTGGAAGTTGTAGATAACGTACTATAAAAATTACATTATTAAAGCGCAACATGGTTAGACTATGTTACACAATCCAGGCCTATTAATGGGTGAATTCATTAATTTGTGCAACTAATAAAGCAAAACGATTGCAGACAATATAAATGCTTGCAGCAGCTTTTGTTCAACAACCCACAAGTCGTACAGAAATCAGACATATTACTCCATATGGAATACTGTTTTTTTGGGGGGGGTATTACATGCTTGTAGGACTTCTACATGCAGGTCTGGCAGCTGGTATGGAGGATTAAGGCTCTTGCCTCCTCTAGACAATGTATAGGGCTTGAGTCTGAGCAACTTACTTAACTAAGTAAGGCATTTCACACACACAACTCCATTCTTAAAAAAATAAATTATTTCCTTTCATTTGTGCCTGCAAATAGAAAAGTTCCACTGTTGCTCAAGTAAAGTAAATCCACTCTCCAATGTGGTGTTTATGCCTGTTCATACCTGCAAAGCAAACACACCAACACTGCACTGCACTGCACTGTCCCTGTGAAATGTAAATGTCATACCGGTTGTGCATGTACTTTCTCCTGTTTCACTGGCTAAAAACCACAGGATGAGAGCAAGTTTCTTTTTTGGTCTTACAGCAGCAGTATCCTGAGCAAAAAAAAATTATTATTTTTTAATTAATCTGTTGTGCCCAACCCCCCCCTACCCCCAGCAACAGGCCCTAGGCAGCTGCCAAGGTCACCTAGTATTGGATCCAGCCCTGGTGGCCATAACCCTAGAAGAAGTATCAACAGAGTCATACACACACACACACACACACACATACACACACACACACACACACACACACACACACACACACACACACACACACACACACACACACACACTGTAAACAATGAGTAGTGAGTGATCTGTTCAGTTGAGTAATTTACAGCTGATTTGTCCCCACACAAAGAAACTGAAGATAAAACATTCCTCATACTTTCATAATTAGTCAAAGCAAACTTTAACACATGAGCCTGACAATTCAAAATTCTGAAAATCAGTGTTGCAAAAGTATATACTTTTTCCAGTCCTATCAATAATTTTCCCATCCTTATCAGAAAGAGTAGGACTCGAATTACCTAGGTACTTAACAGAAGTGGGAACAACTAGAGTTATAGCTGCTGGTTCAGGTTTAGGAATAGTATATAAAAATTAAAAGACTGAGGAACTTTATACATTCATCTGCCTTGTTAGGAATAGCTGGCTGACTATCAGGAAAACTGCAGGTAGTAATACACAGACCCTCTAATGCAGAATGCACAGGAAGAATGGGTGTAGAGTCTGAAAAATAATTTTGTAACAATTCATAATATTTTCTGAGGGACTGAGAAACCTCAGTGTTCTCCCACTAAAAACACTGGCACATTCTAGCAGTAGTCTCAGAGAAAGGGAAACCCCATAGGGAGAATCAGAAACTGAGCTCTCCTCTGAGCCTAAATCAGAAATCTGAGGGAAAAAAGCTTTGTATGCATTCCAGCATTTTCCTTTTTAGATTCAGAATGTTGAAACTCTTCAGGAAAACAGGCATCCATCTTTCTTTTACCAAAAGCTACTATACAAGAAGTATCAATAGCCTGAATTAAACCCTGAGCCAGACTTAGTAAACTACTCCTAACCAAAGAAATTTGAGGAAAAATAGATACATTATTGGTTTTCTGTTTCTTTTGATAGGAAAATGGAGCCCTCTGTGTTACTAATGGCAACAGCTGCTTCCCCAGGGACTGGCACAGCATTCTGACACAGAAGGGAAAACTTCCCTAATCCGTCTGCCAGGACTGACAAAAGTGTCTCTCCCTTACCCTGTGAGAGACCCCAACAATCACAGAGGATGTGGCTAACCCTCACTCCATAGTGTCTGCAGGTGTTACACTAGATGGGATCCAAAACAAAAGGTGAGTGGTCTGAGGTACAACAAATGGCTACAGCAGAGTCACCCATTGGCAGCTGAAGCAAATTGCTAGCCTGCTGCAGTATCAAAGGCTGTTTTCTTATTTTTTTCTTTTTGTGGATCAAAGAAGGACCAACTGCAGGACTGGTAGTTTGTTCTATAGTCAAACCAAAAAGGTGCCTTTTGCCCAGGGAAGACAAGCAGCAATTTCTGGTAAACACTACCAGTCCACAAAAGTTGCTTTTGTGACATAAAACACAGTAAAAAGCACTTTAATGTACTGTACCATCCCCACAAAAGTAAAATAAACAACATTCCTGCACAGAAAAAAAGTTTTCATTTATTTTGCACCACTTTAAAAATGACAGGAAAAACAAGCTGTTTGTTTAAAAGTATGTTACAGTGTTGTGACAGTTGGTTAAAACACAACACTCCTAGCATTAAAATAACTTTTCTGAGGATGAAAGTGATAAAACAGCAACACAAATAAGAGAATTTATCTGCCTAGCAAAGAAATAGCACATGCAGGCCATTGATCTTTGAAAGCCTCAGAGGAGTGCACTCTTCAGAGGCAGTAAGGCTCTGAATGGCTTTGCACCCAAACTTGTCTTTTAGTCGTCTCTGCTTGAGCTGCATGACAGTTTGGGCATGTAGAAGTTGCCCTGAAGCTTTGGCAGCAGGCCGACTGTTATATCCTTGGCAGGATATACCCCATATAGCTAAGGTTAAAGTTATTGCAACAGTGATCAATATGAGGAATAGCTTGGTTCTCTGCAGCTGTAGATGGCCTGTGACTATAGGCAAATGTTTGGTGATTACCCTGGGAACTGGCGTGAGACCAAATGGAAGCCTCCATAATTGATAATGACAGGTTCCTACCAGGAAAAGTAAGCGCCTTCTTAACTCCTTGTTAAGTTTGCAAGTGAGCATTCAGGAGGTGAAAAGAGCACATCCAGTTTCCTTCTTACAGACAAAGAAGGATCAACTACACTGAAAAAATGCAAAACGTTTATTTAGGTATAAAGGTGTTTAGCTAGTTAAGTTTAAAACAGAACTGAGGCTATTTGTCTTTTGCGGCACCAATAAGAATCTGGAATAATATCCTAAACCTTTCTGGTCTGGTGAGACCTCTTAGAAGGCACTTTTAACAGAAGGTTGGAGACCTTCAACCTTGTGACGTTTTTCTGACAGGGTGGCTAGTTGAGCAAGATTATGGGTGTTGGTATTGGTTAGGTTTAAAAGGCAATTTTGTATCCCCTGGATATCGATCTTCTTATCCATCTGCCCTTAATGTTAGAATTCCAGACAGGAGGAATGTCAGACAGCCCCTAAATGTCTTCAAAGTGGGAGAGTCAGGCAAGGCTACAGAACAACTGCTGTCCAGAAATGGATGGACTATGGCTTCCTTAATTTTTGGAGGACCATTGCCTTTGGGTTCATGATGTCCTTAGAGATACCGTTGGAAATGGGTTTCATGTCAGCTGCCTGCTGCTGAGGCTTGGGCTGAGTACTGAACCTAAATCCCATCTGGTTCTGCCTCCATTGCATCATGGAAAAGGTGTGCTGATGAGGTTGAAAAGGGTATTTCCCCTCCATCACCATGTTTATGTACCAAACAGATGGATCTGAAAATGGGGAAGCCAGTAAAGATCACTGTAGTGCCCTCAGCAAAGTCCATTAGACAGAACCATAAATGCCAGTGAATAGCTATGCTAGATCTGGTGGCTTTGGTGCCCGCTCAGCAGCATTGTTAGGTATGTGTATCATGAGATTCATAATGTTTGAAGTGGTCAAGGCTTGAGAAAGAAGCTTATCCTTAACAGACCCAGGTAGCATCCCCTCTTTTGTTTGGTGTATTTCATCAGTTGCCCCATGTTCTGATTCCATTATGTGAATGATGTAGATTAACACCTATATAAGCAAAGTGATGAACATATAAATCTACTTCATAAGTCAGTCCATCTATCTTGACTCTTTGTCCAGGGAAGGACATCCGGGCTCATTGGTTTAGAAGCCTGTTTAAGGGTCTTTACTGAAATTAGTGTGTCAGGCTTGGTAGACTACATCCAAAAGCCCACTTCCTAGGATGCAAGAAAATATAGATGGTCTTCTTTAGAAATGAGACCACTGCATCAGAGTTTTCCCATGCAACTTGAGTAACATTTTTCAAGATATCCACCAAAGAAGGCACCACCAAGGAGGATTGCTTGGTTTATCACTAGGCTTTCTAGAGTCTCCTCTGCATGGAAGGCATAGGGTCAGTGTGCTATTCCCTCTGTTACCACATTAATTGTAAATATAATTCAAACTAGGGGTCATGCAGGGTGGTTTGGGGAGAGTTAGCACCTTCTTCATCATTTATGTGCTTCCACAATTGATTTCAGAGGAAATTCAAGATGCATAGATGAAAAATGGGTTGTTCTGGCCATCTTCAGAGGAGGGAAGTCAGAGGAAGGCGAAGAAGACAGTTTGTGGAGGACATTTCTTTCTGAGCTTCAGAGGAGCAGTGGTTCTTCTGCTCTGCTGGGGCACAACAGGCTGAGAGTCTGAGTCAGGCTGATCAGTATGTGAATGTGCTATCACTGAGGGTAGAATATAGGTCATCAAGGAAAACAATGGTTTAGCTGCATTAACATTAGAACTGATGTGTTAAACTGCAATGATATCAGGACTGAGTTCACAAAACCTATAGAGGTCGGTACCAACTCCAGTGTAGCAAAGGCCAGCATTAATGTCAGTCATGAGAACCCAATGCCTTGCACTGGTATCCAGGCAATCACTAGTCTAATGTGGATATCTACTGACTGTGTCAGCAGCAGCGGCATTAATGCTGTACCATATGCCAGTAAAACAGATACTGTAGTATATGCCATTGCGAATGATCCGCAATATTTCAAAGCCAGATTCACAGTTAGACGTTGCCCGTTCAATTCTCAGTTAGAGCGTCTTCTGTGTGGCGACATGTGTGTATGGGTGTTTCTTCGTTAAAGGTTGTGCGTTAGGCCCGGCAAGCCAGCACGTAAAACTCTACTGCCAATCATTAGCGGACCGGAGTTTCACTGTGGCGACCCCTAACTGGGAAAAGCCAAAAGACACAAAAAATAAGATGTTGTTGACAAACTAGTAGCCAAGACTGACATAAAAATCATGATATATGCAAGTGTCAGGAGCTTGAAGGTGGTGTGAAACAAAAGATGGGTTGGGAGAAGGAGCACTGGATTACCTGCACTGATCCCTCAACATGTCCTCTTAAGCTGTCATAATCAGTGAAGCCAAAGACAGGATAGTGGGCTGATTTGGGTACAATGGTCTACTTCTCTGGAAGGCAGAGGAAACACCTATCTGACTGTACACCACCAGAGAAGTCAGCTTAAGTCTTTGATAAATACCAGATGACACTTTTCATAGCAGTGTTTAATACAGGTTCATCAACTTTAGACACAAAGAGAGGAGAGACCAGACAAGCAGTAGCTGCAGAAAGAGAGTTTCTTATAAGTTTATAGTGTGAGAGATGTCCTGATGCTGTATGTCATTTGAGAGAGGTAGACAAAGAAAAAATGATGGCCTTCTGGTTTCCAGAGCAGCTAAAGTTTTTTTCAAGCTCAATTTAAGCTGTCACTTGTGATTTTTTCCAAGTTGTTTTAATAAGTTCTTTACATATGGGGGCACTTGTAGGTATTGTGTGCCTCTCAAACAGTAAAGCCACTTAGTATGCCTGTTTGAAAGATTGTAGGAAAGTGAGAAGGACAAAGAAAAATAATAAAAAGAATGAATCATCTCTGTTTACTAGATAGCAGAGTTTTCTCACAAAAAATACAGTTTGCAGCCTGGAGCCATTTTTCCTACCTAGTCAAAAGGGCTCTATATCACAACATCGAACTTACAAAAGTTCGATCATTGTAATATCGAACCCTACTGTCCGAAACCCAACAAAACTGAAAGCACAGAACAGTGAGTTCTTTGTTCCGTGACAAAAAAAAAACTTAACCTTAAACTTAAACTGAAGTGGTGGGCTTCATCCCCCACTCTACCCAACATGGGGGGTTGTGCCCCTCACACACACCCTACTTAAATATACCAACTCCGAGATCGCACCACAGTGGAGGAAATAGGAAAGCCCCGAAAATGGCCCACCGATTTTTTTTCCCTGGGAAAAAAGTCGATGTGCCGTGGCTTCGCTATTTTCCACTTTCGGACTTTAGGGTTCGATATTACAATGTTCGAATCTTTTTTAGTTTGACATTGTAATACAGACCCAATCAAAAGCACTGAAAGGAAGATCTGAACCAACATGGCATCATAATGCATTATGACAAAAGAAGAGGGTACAAGGCAGTCTGGGAAAGATTTAGCTGCTGAATGTTCCAAATAATGTCAGCCAACTTATAGGTAAGGGTTTGGCATACAAGTCCAAGGAAGTTATAGCACCACTCTACTCAGCCCTTATCAGACCTTCATTGAGTACAATACTCCCTTTGGCATGTATCTAACCAGACACTTGCAGCAGTTGGAATGCCCACAAAGGTTTCTCACCAGGAAAATTCAGGGCACGAATACCCTGTCCTACACTGATTGACTAAAGACTCTGTTTCTGTCTCTGTCTCTGTATTCAGTCACATATGGGCTGCTCAAAGGGGATCTTTGCCTGGCTTACAGGTCTTCCTCAGACCCAGTCCTGATGGATTGGTTATGCATGTGCACCAGAAACACTAGATCCAAGAATCTGAACTTCTTTTGTGACATAAATGGAACATGTTGGAGAGACAGATATATGTCTCAAAGGATCCTTTCCCTATGGAATAGGGTCCATATTCATGTAAAACATGTAATTCCTGACCCTATTCAAGCAAAACCTTGACAAATGGATTGAAAGTGGTAAAGTTACCCTCAGTCTGGCTCCCATGTCCCCTTATGGACAGAGGCTGTCAATAAGAACTGCATTATCCTAACTAACACCCCCTACAAATCCTTAGCTGTCTGCTTATTAAGATGCCCCCCCTCATATACTTGAGACCCATATGGTTTGGGGTGAGCTGCTAGGCTTGTAATGGCCCTAATGGTCATTAGCCTAGTAACAACTTATGAACCTGGAATGCCCTTTTATTATATCGCATGTTACTGCTGTTTTTTCAAAGGTGGTAAAATGGTGGGGAGACCAGTCAGTAGAAGAGAGCAAGCAAATACCTTCAGCATATACATAGAGTGGTGTAGTTATATTAGCCAATGTACAGTACACCAATATGTTTTCTGCCAACAAGCTCTGCATTTACAGAAAAATGCTGCAACCTTGAGACTGTTATACTCAGTAAGGTCATGTGGGATGGGCAACCCTAAGAATGGCAGAAATGTCAACAACGATACCAGAACAAAAATCGATAGCGAATAAGGGCTACTTTGTTTCCCTGGAAGAAACTGCTACTGAAATGTAGCCCATATCTAACTTACATCTCCCTATCTCCAGGATTGCTGTATGTCTGTCCCTTGCCACCAATAAATTGTCCTAGAGCTAAACCAACTGTGACTGAAGAACTGAATATTGTAAAGCAGAGAGAAGAACTGGAAGTGAGATCAGAAAATGGAAGGAGCAAATAATGGTAGAAATAAGTGGAATTTGTGGGAACAATATGTGCAGAACGATGTTCAGGAGAAGGAGTGAAATTTGAGGGAAGGCAGGAACAGAGCAATTTATGTAATGCTGGAGTAAATGAAAATTGTTAAAAGAAAACGTAACTATACTGCAGGAAATAATGAAGGAGGTTTTATTTTAGTTAGTTTTCTTTTCTGGTACTATATCTATACTTATGTCACTTTTTAAATATGTCATGTTTAATAAGGATGTTCAAAAAACAAAACAAATTGTCCTGGGGTAGGATATGCACTAAGTTATATCCTTCACCTCCCTAAACTTATTGTATTCTCAAAATTTACCCTACCTATAATATTTATCTCAGAGTTGGGATCTTTCCTTACAAAGTTATTCTTGTGTTCTACTTAAACACATTCTTTATCAGAGCAGAAAGGTCTGAAAATGGCATGGATGTATGCCCCTCTTCCATCAGCATACTGACGCATGTAAAGGATGGATTTACAGCTGGAAGGGGCAAGGATCATGAGCTTTGCAAGGCTGCCAGGATGAACAGGACCACTGTAGGACAAGTCCCAGATGTTAAGTATGCTGTAATAGCAATCTAATAAATAACATGTAAAGATATTTAAGGTGTGTCCTCATAATACATCCACTGTTAATAACAAAATAATGCTGGCAGAAGGAACATTTGCAGTTACAAACTATGGGACTGGGAACACCTACAACTGTGAATCATTGTAATTTTGAACATTTGTTTCACTCCCTTCCTCAAGATGCAGAAAACCCAAAATTAGTTGATATAGAAAAACTTGGAAGGATGTGTGGGGAATGAAGTGGAAACCAGCTGTTGAAAATTATAAATCTGAATCAGGGTCATTTGCAATCCCATACTTTATTGTTTCAGTAAGGAGCCTACTTGAGTGGTGCTGTCATAAAAAATCTGCACAGATCAACATTTAAAACTATAGAGTTGAATAATAAAAATATTAATAATAAAACACATTCCTGGTGACATTGCAATACTTTAGTCATGCCAAGATAAAGCAAGATAAAGCAACACAAGGTCTGCAGTAACCAAATCTTAAATGCATAATAGCTAAAAAGAAAAGAACGATGTCTGATTCTTATAAAATGAAAGAATAAATACAGAAAGAATAGCCACACTAATGTAGTCCAGCTTGTTGTTGTTGTCAGAAGCACGCAGACCAACCCATTACACACACACACACACACACACACACACACACACACACACACACACACACACACACACACACACACACAGATGTGCTTGCCACTTTGACTGTGTACACCACAGATGTGTGATTCTGGTGAAATGAATGAATAAATATATAAATAATAACCATGGTAATATTTCTCAGAGTAATGCTTTCAGACACATACAGTGCAACCCATTAATCCATTACAATTCACATGCACCCACCCACATACACAAATAGGTGCACCCAACATTTACAGCAACTTTATGTACACCTCACACGTCTGACTGTGATCAAATCAATGGATAAATATATACGCAATATCTTCAGAAATATTTCAGCTCACTTCTATCAGATACATACAGTGAAATCCATTACAATCCATTCTCACACACACACACACACATACACACACATGCACATGGGCATGCACACAGGGCCTTCTGTTATAAATAATCTGAAATATAAAGTTAGCAAAACAAGACACAGACAACCACACATACAAACAGATGCACACCACACATAAACACAGTAACTGCAACTGTTGCATCTGAAAAAAAATGCTACTACACCAGAGATGGTAGCAACACTGGCACTAGGCCAACAGTAGTAGTAATCATGAATATAACCCAGGATATTAGGATGGGCAGCTCTACCTCCACCAAAGGACCTGTCACTAATGGTGTACCCCAGGGTTCAGTCCTTAGGCCATTCCGTTTTAGTATTTCTTTCTTAGAGGTCAAAGCAAATGTTAAGGGCTTATGGCTGACCATAAACAAATGACTGTAAATTTGGTGAAAATATATAGCACACAGCAGATATTTAATAAAACAAAATACAAGCTTATACGTAAAAAAAGCTTTCTCACTACCTGAGAAAGTTTTTTTTATTTGAAAGCTTATATACTGTAAATTTGGTGCTGTCATAAACTTCAAAGAAGACACAAAAATCCTCCAAGATGGCTTTTACCAAACCAATTGCTTGTATCAAAACCATGGACTAAATCTAAATGCCCAAAAATATATAATCATATCCTTCAGCATGCATGACCTCCTCTGTAACTGTCACATTCACAATACACCTCTGAAAGCTGATCGTGTAGTCAGGGATCTGGGAAGTTATGTTGAAAGTGAACTGTCCTTTGTTCACTACATATCTACTATTGTAAGGTTGTCCTTTTTTATCACACAGCTTGTATCTAAAGGTATGCTGTCTATGTCTAGGGGTGTTATTATTCCACTGTACTCAGCTCTCATGAGTGCAATCATTGAATATAATGCCCTTTGAATATAATGCCCTTTGAATATAATGCCCCATTCAGTATGTACCTGTCCAAGCACTTGTCACAGCTGAAACGACCACAGTACTGTCTTAGTTAAAAGAAATCAGGGGCCTGAATCATAAAATTTATACCAACCATCTCAAAGCCTCGTCCTTCTACTCTGATTATACAGGCTACTGAGAGGTGACCTCTGCCTCATTTATAGAGCCTCATCAGACCCTGCTGGCCCTATTAAACATTCAGAAGTCCAATGGTACAGTGAACTCCGGCTCAATGGATCTCATTCTCTTTCGCAACATAAATAGAACATGTTGGATAGAGAGGTAAGTATTACAGAGAATAAATACCTCTTCTATGCAACTATCCTCCAACCCACATACAGCAAAGCATTTCTCTTACTCTATTCAAAAGCAATTTGGGTAAATGAATGGGAAACTGCAAGTTCAACCTTGGTTTAGCACCCTTGTCCCATATGGATTTGGACAACAAGTAAATGTCCCAACATTTCTTTGTTCTGTCTGCCTCTGAGTTATTTATACACAAAATATATGGTCTAAAAACTATAATGGAAATGTAATGCAAGGCTAGGCTTCTTAAGTTCCTCCCAGATCAAAAGCCTAGTAAAAAGCTATGAACTTATGAATTTAAGTAGCCTTACTGGCAATAGCTGGTTTCTCCTGAACTCTACGTACAGAATGCCTCCAAACTACGGAATTTTTGTTGACATTGTTTACCATCGATTTAAGGAAGAGGGGCATCATAGGTTCATAGGTAGGTACTAGGCTATCGGCCCTAGGGCATATACAAGCCTAGCCAAAAAGGTACCCTGGCTTTCGCCACCCAAGAAAACTATTTTCCTGTGCCCCTGTCGAGCAGAGCCACAGAGGTGATCCCCAGGGTGAATTTCCTATTTCCCATGCAATCATCAAGATTTTTCTTGAAGAGTGCTAATGAGGAACTTTGTTTGATATAGATAGGTAGTTTGTTCCAGAGTATGGGAAGTCTCTGGGACAGGAATCTATCCCCCCAGCATGTTCTGTTTATTGTGGTGACAAGGTTTAGGTCCCTAGAGCATGTAGCTCAGAGGGATTGGGATTTCTTTAGGTGGAGCATGTCCAACAGCTCTGGGTTTGACATAGTTTTGTATGTTAGGCAGAGATCACCTCTGAGTAGGCGATATGCGACGGAGTAAAGCTGGAGTTTTTTGAGACGGTCTGCATAGGGCACCTGTTTGAGGCCAGTAATCCCCTTTGTGAGGTATTTCTGCGGCCTTTCCTGTTGTTGATGTCTTGTGAGGTACATATCAAAAGGGGTGTTGTACTCTATAATGGGTCTAATGAGTGACAAGTAGAGGGGAACAATGACCTATTTTTTCCTGGATGAGAAACCTTTTGTGATGAGGTGTGCCACGTAGAAGCATTTCCTGACTACTGTGGTGATGTGATTATCAAAGGAGAGACTACTGTCCACTTGTGTCCCAAGGTCTCTTATCACACTTTTGGTGTTATGTAGACTACCACCTATGTGGTAGCTCATGGGTACAGAGTTTTTACCAAAGGGGATAACAATGCAATTTTTGGCACTGAGCTTGAGGCCATAGCTTTGACACCAGACATCTGTCTCAGTGAGGTCCTTTTGTAGGATGTACACATTGTTAGGAGTTTCAATTATGGCTCCTAGTTTGCAGTCATCTGCGAACTTCATTAGCCAAAGACCTTCTGTGTTAGCCTGTACTTCAGAAAAGTAGATACCAAAGAGGAGAGGACCCAGGACTGAACCCTGTGGTACTCCACTTGTCACTGGTCTGAAGTCAGATTTGGAGTCTGCTACTTTCACAGTGTGTTCTGTCAGTGAGCCAGTTGGCAACCCCTCTTGCGATATAGGGATTTATACCTAGTTTAGTGAGTCTATCTATAATTCCAGAGTGGGGGATGTTGTCAAATGCCTTGGTGAGATCTAGATAGGCTGTGTGAACTACCTTACCCTCGTCTACGGCTTTGGTGACTGCTTCAAAGAAGTCAATCAGTTTAGGAGACATGATCTGCATTTTACAAACCTGAACTGGGTGGGGTCCATAGTTTGTAGATTATCAATGGCTTTGTTTATAAGTTCCATGATGATACGTTCCATGGCCCTGCAGGCCAGGCTCATTCGGCTAATAGGACAGTAGTTCCCGGGGTCCATGGTGGCTCCCCCTTTGTGGAGTGGGATAACCATTGCTGTGCAACTTTCAGTGGGCACAAAGCCTGAGGTGAAGCTGTGATTGAACATGGTGCTTATGTGAGGTGCCAGTTCATTCTGTAGTTCATGTAGAACGCAGCCTGGGATGTCAGGTCCCATGGATGCTGTGTTCTTGGCTTTGGAGTGCAGTTTTTACCTGTGCAGCCATGATTACAGGAACTTTGC
Source organism: Protopterus annectens (assembly GCF_019279795.1). Taxonomy (NCBI): domain Eukaryota; kingdom Metazoa; phylum Chordata; order Ceratodontiformes; family Protopteridae; genus Protopterus; species Protopterus annectens. The sequence continues at coordinate 1,582,466,273 of NC_056744.1, read as the reverse complement.
ATACTTCTGGTATAGAGATGGGCCCTTTAGGGGGTGGGGGGGTAAGGTTAGCACTGAACCTATCTGCCAGGATGTTGGCAATATCAGTTTATTCTGTGTATTTAGTGCCATTGTGCTGTAACTCAGAGCAGACCTGTGTTTCCATTGAGATTCTTGACATAGCTATAAAATGTTTTGTGGTTGCCTTTAGAATCAGTGGCAATTTTGTTTTCATAACTAGCTTTGGAGGATTTTATGAGGAATCTCAGCTTCTTACTGAGGCTGACCAGGGAGTTCTTCCAGTCATGGGATTTTACTCTTTTTTGCAAAAGTTTCTTTATTCTGTTGTAGAGTTTGTTTATGGCAGGAGACCACCAGATTGACTTCCTTTTTGGAGGATAGCATCTTGGTTCTGTTAGGGATAGCACAATCCATGCACTCATGCTTATAAAGTGCATTTGTGTAGGATTCAGCAGTTGTACCTCTGCATGCGTGTCATGAAGTTTGCCACTTCTGTCTTAAGAAGCATGAAGTTGGCTTTGGAGAAATATTTTACTGTGGTTTCCCTAATGGGGGGGTGGGGTTGGGGGCAAGATGTGGATGTCTAGGCTGATTAGCTTGTGGTCAGATCTGACAAACGAGGAACTGACCTCTGGTGTGGAACACCGGTCACCCATGTTGGTAATGACCAGGTCTAGGATATTGCTTCCCCTGGTGAGGGTGTGAATAAGTTCATCCAAGGCATTGGAATTTATGAATTCCAGAAAACGTTGAGCAAAAGAGTTGGTACAATTACTAGGGTGTTGGGTTGTACCCCAATATTTTCAAGTGTAACACAAAATGAGGAGTGGGAATCCTGGGGCATGGTGGGGGATCTGTAGCAAGTTACAATTTGGATTGTGGTCTTGCCCAGAATTAGTTATCACTTGATAATCTCGGATGCATTATGCTGAGCAACTAGCCTGGAGGTGGCTATCCTTAATAAATATGGACACGCCTCCACCTTTAGTGTTTCGGTCCAGGTTAGGTTGGGTGGCCGGAAGGTGTGGTATGACTTATAGCCTGGTAATGCAGGGGTGCTCTCTGGAGCCTTAAACCAGGTCTCTATCACTGCACAGATGTCTATGCTCTCCATTTTAAGGAGTGCCTCGAGTGAATGCATTTTCAGGTTTAGACTTCTAACATTGAGTAGCATTACCCTCAGATTTTGCTTGCTTGTACCTGTTCCAGTGGTGAATTTTTCATTTGAACCTTGCCTATAAAAAGCACTATAGGGGTGGCAAGAGCCTTAGCCAGTATCCGGAATCCCAAGGGCGACAGGTGCAAGCCATCTCTGGCAAAGCATCGTGGTCTGTCAATCATGTCATCCCAGGCAGACAGATACTGGATCCCCTTAGAATGACACCAGAAGCTTAGCCAATTGTTGAAGTCAATCATTCGTTTCCTTGTACTGTAGTATAATTTTGGGTGATGGCAGGATGCTACTCAGGGTAGGGTCATACCTGCCTGGGCTACAAGATCGGCGAGCTCGTCCATGTCTCTTTTCATGTAGTCTAGGGAGGTACATCTCAGGTCATTCACACCAACATGGACAATGACAGAGTCATATTTGTACTTGTTGTGGAGTGACCTAAGTGCGTGCATTATGTGGCGGATCCTGGCACCAGACAGGCAGCTGACAGTAACTTTCTCCTTGTTTAGCCTGGTGAGTGGAACATGAGTGTGCCTGACTATAGAGTCACCTATGACTAGAGTGTTGGGTACCTTGTTATGCCTTATGGGCTGTGGTTGGGTGGCACACTGAGTTTATGGGCTATGTGTCATTTGGGTTGTGTTGGGGGATGGAGGTTGCATGCGTTTCTGCTTTGGAGGTCTCTGTTGCTTGAGCAGATTTTTATTGAGATCTTCCTCGAATGTAGGTGTGTGTTTTGTGTTGCTATGTGTGTGTTTTGGTGGTGTAGGTTTTGAGGAACTATGTGATGAGTGTGATGTGGTGCAAGTGTTTACCTTCTCCTTTTGACTGTCTAGTCCAGTCTTGGGTGAAGAGAGCTTTGCTTACAGTTTGGCTATATAAGTGCATCTCTCACAGGTTGTAGTGTTGGGTGGTAGGAGGAGAGGGTTGTCTGTGTACATGAGGCAATTGCTGCATTGCCCCAAGATGCCCAGATTAATCAGGCAGACAGGTGAAAACACCGGGAGCTGACCCTTAGACATGCCTGTATAAGTGCTTATTTATTAAGTACTAAAAACTGTTTTCCTCTAGACAAGTGAGGAAAGTTGAGTGCTGTAATTATTTGTAGCTTATTTAATGCTTACAATGAGTTCTGAACAAGTGCTGAGCTCAAAGAAGCAGATTTGAGTGCTAAAACTAAAAAACTGGCAAGTTCTTTTTTTTTTTCAAAACAAGTTTATTGTTTTAACATATAAGAGAAATATCATAACAATTTTATACAAATAATTAAAAATAGGTATTATTATAATATTCAACAAAACAACTAAAGTATTTACAAAGACATCCACTACAATCAAATCAATTAATTAAACTAAAATATTGTGCTATTGAAATTAGAATTTTTTTAACAAATTTTGTAAATTATCCCATACAATAAAATGTGATGTTTTTCTAGTTGTTCTCATTCTAATTGTGCTTATTTCCATATGACACATTATATTCATAACATTTTAAATTCATTGAACGAAGGAGGTGTATCTGAAATCCAATTTCTAGTTATTATTTTCCTAGCCACTGCTAGGATAGACCATAACAAGGGAAGCTTAATCTTTTAACACATTGAGGTACAGGTGTGTTGAATAATATAAGAGACTTAGAAATAATGAAATTATCTGTAAAAAGAGCCTGCAAAATTCATTAATTGACTTCCAGTATTCTTTCAACTTCATACAGTCATAAAACATATGAGCCCAGTCAGCATTAATTTCTACATTACATCTCTTACATAGATTATCTTTATTATTAATTTTATTCATCATCAAAGGTGTATAAAAGATCTATGTAAAAATTTCCATGTATAAAGTCTCCAGACAATGGAAGATGTAGTTCTATAAGCAGATTCCAATATATATTGTTTATCTTGTTGAGTTGGTGGGTCCCCATTAATAGAGGTGAAATAATTCCAGTATGAATCTACATTGTAAAAGTTTCTTGTCTGATAATTTTATATATATATGAAAGTTTACCTTTATCAGAAACTTTATGCTGTAAATTTATTATCAAGTAATCAATCAGTTTTGGAATAGATTCTTTAACTGTTATAGACATTAGATCTATTCTATCAATGAGATGTTGTCTAAAGATCTGAACCTCTAACCAGCAAGTTTCTCTTAGATCAAATTCTTGTTTTAAGAAATCTAGATTTTTAACTTTATTATCAGATATCAGCTGATACCAGTACTTTAGATTATTATCTATAGCTAAATGAGCTCCTTCAGAAGTAGATGACATAAGCATACCCTGAGTATAAATTATAGGAATACAATAAAATTCCATTCCCTATACTTAGGGTGCATGAATATAAAGTTACGATAACTAATAATAATATTTAATGGGTAACAGACCATATGTTTAGGTGTAATAGGTGAAGTACAAAATTCCTTTAGCAACCACAACATGGAGTTATTTATAATCATATTTTTATGTGTTAAGGAGATTTTCATGAAGTGCATACTAATTAGCTCCCAATAATCTTTCCATTTTGCGACATATGACCGATCTATTAATAAAGTAATAACTTTTATAATAGAAGAGATAATATATAAATTAAAGTCTGGAAAAGAAATACCCCTTGAGACCAGCTATTAGTATGTTTCTTTAATGCAATCCTAGGTCTATTAGGTGCCCATAAGAAATTTAACATTAGTGTATTCAGTTTCTTGATAGTTATTTTTGTAGGTGAAAGTATTATTGATTGTATTAAGTATAAAATCTTGGGGAATATTATCATTTTAATAATTGTAAGTCTCTCCTCCATAGTAAAACATATTATTCCAGGTATTAAAAGATTTTGTATATTAAGAAAACAGGTATTATAGTTATTATATATAATAGATTTAATATCTTTAGATAGTATTATACCTAAATAAGTTATCTGACCTGAGTTGGGTACATATTTAGTAAAATCACTAATGAGAGTATTTTTTCGTATATATAGGTAGTATTTTAGTTTTTCTTCATTGAATATTAAACCAGAAATACTTTTAAAATTCATCATTTTATCAAATAAAGACTGCATAGAAGAATTAGATCCTGCTGATGTAATTAGAACATCATCTGCAAAAGTTGAATTTTTGATGTTGTATTTTCTTCTATTTCAAAACCCTCTATGTCAGTACTGTTTCTAATCAAATTAGCCCAAGGCTCCATTACTAAAGTGAATAATAGTGGAGAAAGTGGACATCCTTGCTTTGTACCTTTAAGAATGGGTATTTTTGTGAAACATATGTTCCTACCTTAATATAAGCCAGTTCCTTTGTATAAATGTTCAATTAAATTTACAAATGCATCAGAGAAATTTGTGCATTTCATTAAGGTAAACAGATAGTCCCAACTTACTGAATCAAATGCTGAACCTATATCAAGACTAATAAGTGTTAAATCTTTCTTTTTCCTATTTGCAAAATCAATTAATGTTAAAGTTCTTCTTATATTATCAAAAGTATTTCTATTTACAATGAAGCCCGCGTGACCTATGTCTATAATGCCGGGATAATTGTCTTCAATCTATCAGCAAAAATACTCATAAACATTTTATAATCAACATTAAGTAATGAGATGGGTCGATATGAAGAACATCTAGTTGGATCTTTATTAGGTTTTAAAATTGGTGAAATAAATGTATATTGCCAAGATGGGGGGGGTTATTAACTCAGTTTGGGCCAGAATAAAACCTTATGTATTAATGAATATGTAGTTTTAGAAAGGATTTTATATATCTCTGGTATAATACCATCATTACCCGGTGCTTTGTTTGATTTAAGCTTATTTATTTGTATAATAACTTCTGTATATGAAATACTCTTGTCCAATAGTTTAATCTGTTGTTTATTAAGCTTTTTATTCATGTTTGTGGTTATAAACTCCTTTATTTTATCTTTAGGTTCCATGTTAATGTTGTTATGGTTAATCTTGTGAAAGTGATTTCTAAATTCATCCAGTATTTCTGGTATACTAGAAACATTCTTCTTTTTCCTTAGAGAAAAGATTTCTTTGATATGGTTTTGTTTATTCAATCTTTTGTTTTATTTTTAAGTCTATGTAAGTATTTGGGGCTTATTGAATAAGACAAAACTTGTATTTCTCTAAAGTTATTTTAACTTTATGAGTTAAAATTTCTTTGTATTTCTCATTTAGTTTGTTTATTTCTTCAATAACTTTCTTGTCCATAATATTTTCTTTATTATTATGTTTATAAGAGTCTAGTTTACTTTGAATATCTAACAATTCCTTATCCCAAGATTTCCTTTTATTATTATACCATCTGATACTTTGTCCATATAGATATGATTTTAAGGCATCCCAAACATAGACAATGGAGACTTCAGGAGTATTATTTATGTCTAGAAAATGTTGTACTTCTGAAAGTATATATTCTTTATAGTCTTTTAGCTGAGTTAAGTATGCTGGTATCCTTTTGATCTGAACATTATGAGTATTTTTATCATGAATTCAAAACAATTGAGTTATGATCAGATATAGGACATGAAATGATTTTGGAATTAATTAAATCTGTTACCATCTGGTTAGAAATAAAGACCCTATCTATTTTTGAATAAGTTTTGTATCTGTTAGAAAAAAGGTGTATGGTAATGATTTTGACTCTATCTGATTATTAATATCATTCAAATGATAAGAATTAGCAAAATCATTTAAATGTTTTGCATTAGATGTAATTCTTCTTTTCTTTATAGTGGTAGTATCACTTTCATGTAGTATACAATTAAAATCACCAGCTAAAATAATATCCCTATAGAGAATGATATGATCTTATCAATATGATGTTTCACTGTATTAATACCAATTCCAGGTATCCAATATACATTAATTAAAGTGTAAGTCTTCCCATTAATTTGTATTGTAACCATACAAAACATTCCTTTGTCATCCTGATAAGACTTAATGGTTTTAGGAATGGGCATACTTTTATTCCATAAAATAGCCACTCCTCTTTTTTCTGAGTGTGCTCTGAACTAACCAATACTGTATACTTATTAGTGGCTAGTTTATCAATATCTTTTTCAAGAGATGGGTTTCTTGCAGGAAGACTAGATTGGCCTTGTGTAGATTAATGTATCTTATTAGGCTTGCCCTTTTACATGGATTATTCAATCCATTAATGTTTAAAGAAATTCCTTTTAAAGATGTCATTTGGTATTTTTAAAACTCAAGAATCTTATGATCGAAATAACAAATAACAAGATAAATAATGTTACATCTCCTCTTTAGGTGTACCTTTAAATATAGCTGTATTTATTAAATCTCTTATGGGATTTTGTATAGGATTCAATTTTGTTTGTAGTGACAATGAGTGTACAAAATATATTGTGGATGTCAAAACTATATACATATAACAATGAACAAGTGAAAATAATGTAAGGATTAAACCTTGCATCCCGCCTGGAGTTAAAAACTCCAACTTAGAGTAGTATTTGCTACTCAAGTTAACCCCCTACCCTAAGCAGCAGTACCTCAGCTACCACCTTATCAATTTAATACTAGTTATATTTAACTGAGGTTAACAGTTTTCAATTCAATTATCTATCAAGACAAAACTACACATTTGGTAAAACAGCATCATATAAACTAAAATAAACTTTTTTTTTTTTTTTTTAAAAACTGTTCATACTATTATATAGATCTATGTAATATATAACACTTGTATTCTAATAGCATTCAAATAATCTTAATGTTAGAAATCAAGAGGAGAGAAAATTATGTTCTAACATTCATTTAAATCAAAACTTTGGCTAATATGATTCAGACATTACATGCATTAAGATGCATCTATTTTCTGTCATGTGAATTCTATCAACAGCTTCCAAAAATCTTGAATTGTTTGTATATGAGCATTTACTTAAACTCATTATTGTCAATAGAGTTAAATATTGTATTCATAAAAATTATTATAAATCATATTGCATAGTTATGCAGATTCTCAGAAACACCTGCGTTATTACAAAAAAAAAAGCCATCACACACCCACCCACACACACACACAGACACACACACACACATATACACATATATACATACATACATACATACACACACACACACACACACACACACACACACACACACACACACACACACACATATATATATATATATATATATATATATATATATGATCTCACTGAGTTGTGTCTTTGTAGAAGTATCCTATTTGCTGTTCCTAGAATAAATCTGTCTGCTTTATACAAAATAATGCACAGCAAACACATATTAGTAACCAGATTTTACAATCATGCTAACCTACTGCTTCAAAATATATCACATGACATTTCTTCCAGAATAGAGTTATAAGATTATTTATGTTTGTCAATCAGATGAATTAAATGAGTTATAGTAAAGTATATGTTTGGGACACAAATTTTAACACAGATTATTATGCTGCTGCTAAGTAGATTTTCCAAAACATTTAAATAAATGTTTCATTTTTATGCCTTCTAAAATAAGACATTTACTTACTACAAGAAACTACATCATTTAAACTCATTATAACTGACATATTTTATGAACAGGGTATTTTTCCTGAATCTGTGGTGTGTCAGTGTGATAACCTTGTCAATGTTTATACTAACTGCTTTCAGTTTCTCTGTGAGAATTCTGTCATTTGAAGATTCTGAGGTAACTCAGACACTGTGCATGAGACAGCCCACATCCCAGATTGTCTCTTAACATTTTGGGAAACTTATTAAAATCTAGTGACAAACATTCATTTAGCAGTGTAAATGCATCTAAACATGACAGAACCTCCACAATGTATTCCACAGATCATCACAGCCTCTATGCAAGTGAAATTAAACTCAAAATTACCAACAAGCAATAAAACTCAGCATTCTTCTCCCAACTCAGTTTTCATACAAATCCTATTATTCACTGTGCCCACACAGTCAAAAGCATTTCTATATATTAATAAAGAAAAGAAAAGAGAGTAGAAAATAAAAGGGTGAGGCAGAAATAAAAAATGTAAGAGAAAGCTGTAAGAAGTATATACAATGGAATGTTACTTACTGTTTATATTAATAGAGTTAAAAATAAAACATATTATTTACTCTTATTTAGTTCTGATTATTATTAGTTAAAGCATGACAGATTATTTACAAACAAGCATAAGCAGTATAATCAAGAAAGTATAATTAGAAATAGCATTTGAAGAACTTATAAACTTTTACAAGAAATAAATATGTTATTATTCTATTAATGATATTTTCATTACTGTTCTCTCCCTGCCCTCCCCCACCCTTTACCCACTACATAATCTAAATAGAATGTCATTGTTTAAACAAAGAAAATAATAAAAGAAGGAAAGAAAAGGTAAAGAAAAAAAATGTACCAAATAACTAACCTTACTTTTTCAGAAAGAGAAACAAATCGAGTCACAGCCTGCCATTAAATCCTCAGGCATTTTGACTGGTTATGAAACAAAACATTTCTTTGCACATAGAGAATAACTTTGATTAAATCTTTTCCAAAATATTTGTGGCTTTCTGGAAATGCAGGAACTATATTCAAAAAGATTAATAATGAACTAAAATGATGAGAGAGAAAAAAACATATAACAAATCATTTGTTTTTAGTCTCTTCTTCTTCTCTGAAGTCTTCCAGGAAGCTTCAGTTGCCAATCTCTGCAATGAAGAACTGGCCCATTCCATTTCTTCTATTTTATCCAAAATCCTTTTTCTTTGACAAACAGTAAAGCAGAGTCTAAATCATCGAAGACCTTAGGACCATCAGGAAGGAAGATTTTAAGCTTGGCAGGAAACAGAAGGTATGTTTTAAACTGTGCTTTTTAAGCTCCTTATTAGTGGCAGAAAAACTTTTCTTTAGCAATTACCATGGAAGAATAGTCATTGTCAAAACGCACAGTTGTCTCATTAAACTTAACAGGAGCTTTAGCCCAAGCAGATTTAAGAACCATCTCTTTATCAAAGATGATAGAAATCTAACTATAACTGATCTAGGATAGTTTTGTTAGAGTTAGTATTAGCTATAGATCTATGTGCTCTTTCGATACCAAAAGAGAATGCTTCTGGTAAATCTAAAGTTTTAGAGAGCCATGTTGTTAAAAAGAAGTAATATTGTTACCTTCAATATTTTCTGGCAGTCCAAAAATCCTAATGTTATTGCGCCTAGATCTATTTTCCAGGTCATCCAGCTTTGTTTGTAAATGTGTATTTTGTTTCAGCAGAAACTCAATGTTGATTCCCTCTTCTTGTATTTTATTTTCCATGTCATTCACAGCTTCTTCTATGCCTGTCATCTGGATCTTCTGTTGTTGCAGGTCCATATGTAACAAGTCTATTTGTTTTGTAGTTTTTTCTATGAAAGTGTCTATTTTAGTATCCATTTTATCCATCTTAGCAGTAAGTTGCTGGACTATAATTATCAGAGACTGAAGTTCTTTCTTGATGCTGGAGTCTTGAGAATTTGTCTTACTGGAACTCATTTCAGACTGATAAACTGACAGGAAAATTTCCAAAGTAATTTCTGACAGGAATATTATTAAGATTTCCTTTCTTTTTTAGATATAGTTCAAGAACTATATAAAACAAACATATTTAGAAAGAAAATTACTTCAAGAATTAATTTTTAAGTAATTAATTCCTGTCAATGTAATGAAATTGGTGGAGCTGAAGAAATCTGCTGCTATCCTGTGTTCATCCTTGGCCAAAAAAAAAAACTGGCAAGTTCTAAGGGAAAATTTGAAGAGCACAGTTTATGGTGCCGGGAATAGTTTATCCCTAACTAAGTGGCAATGCATAAAGTGTATTTTTTTTAATATAACAGTAGCAAATGAGCAAACTGATTTAAACAAATTAACCAATAAAAAGCTAAAAACTGAGCCCCGTTCCAGCAGTCTTCGATCAGACAAGTTCTAACTGCACACTCCTGCCACTAAGGTGCAGGGGAACCTTCTCCAAAAAAGATGGTCTGGATTAGTGCTCAAGTTATACAAACAAAGCTAGATTCAGCAGGTCTGAATTTAGTCTATGCTACAGCAAACAAGGCATACCAATGTCAGAAAGAAACAGTTCAAATAAGCAGGCACAATAAGCCTTTAACCAGAAACTCCCAGCTCAGAAGGGCAGAATCTACCCTGTCCTCCCACAAGAGTGCAGATCACACCTTCTTAATGTAAAATAACTGGTCCAAAGCCCAAGTGCTTCAACCAGAACTAATACACTTTTAGAATAACAGACACTAAGCCTTCAATCAGCAACTCCCAACTTAGAAGGATGTAAACTACCTGTCCTGCCACAACAGTGCAGACCACAAACCTTCTTAATGTAAAACAACTGGTCTGAAGCCCAAGTGCTTTAACCAAAGGCTTAAAATAACAATTACAATTTAATCAGGCTACTAACAAGCAGTAATAAATGCAGCAGAATAAATGCAATAAAGTAGGAAGAAACACAAATACAGTAAAAGCAGACGAATTAAGTGCAATTTTTTTATATATAACAATAGAAAATGAGCAAACTGATTTAAACAAATTACCCAAATTAACCAATAAAAAAGCTCAAAACTGAGCCCTTTTCCAGCAGTCTTCAATCAGACAAGTTCTAACTGCACACTCGTGCCAGTAGGGTGCAGGGGAACCTTCAGCCTTTGGGCAATATGCAAATTCTGCTTGTGCATGTGTTTGCTTGTTCAGATCTAGAATAATAAAGTGCAGTTATCTGCACCAAGACATTCCTTATGCCCATAGAAGGTGGACCTGATTCAGGGAACTATCAATGCCAGTCTCTGCAGGCCCTGATTGGGTACATTTACATGTAGGATCAGAATGGAGAGATGTGACTGGAGGGTGCAGATCACACAGACTGCTTTTGTTGCACAGAAGTAGGGATATAAGACAACAGTAGCCATTATCATATCTAGGAGGTATGTGTTGCAAAAAAAAAAAGAAAGCTGAATTTAGAAAGTTAAACATGTAGTATGGTAAGGGCAAAGCAGCAATCAGAGTCCACTTGGAATATGATTAAGCAACCACAAGACTCTGACTGACTGCTAAAACAACAGCCTTGAATGAGATGGGACTGTACTAGTTGCACTGCAGCCTCTTTTTCATTAACATTTCCAGTTCAGGCATTATTTTTGAAATGGTATAGACACAAACCACATACTATGGCTCACTATGGCTGGATACCTCTACAAATCCTTGGTGATACTTGCTGATGTTTTTGTGGCGGTAGGTGTCTTGAGCTCCAGCCAGCACATCTAGTTTCCTTTTGATAGTTAAACAAGAATGGATTATGACACAACCATCTAAAAGATGTCTTTTGAAATGAAGTGGTTTAGGCTACTCAAGCTTAGAATGGGCCCACGATTCTTCCTTTTCTTGGGCTGAGTACTAAAAGGAAAGTACAGTTGTGTAAGTAAACTTACCATAGCAGTATTTGTTCAATGCTGCAGCAGGCTATGCTAAATGGTTTATATCCTGCATGGGATATATAAGCCAGCCAGCTTGCAAAGCTTCAGGGCACCTTCCACACTCCATTACAAACCATTAGCTCAACCTGAGGTGACTAAATAGCTTCATAGGTTCATAGGAGATTACTAGGCTAACGACACAAGAGCCCTTACAAGCCTAGATTATAACCTGAGTTTTACTTGATTTTCGATCCCTAAGGGTTAGAGGATGGTTTATGTTTCTGCCAATGACTTTGAGTACTTTACAGACTGCCCTTGTCCATAAAGGACAAGGGTGCCACCCCAGGAGTGAATTTACAATTCCACATCCATTGATCAAATTTACATTTGAAGAGAGTCAGGGAAGGGTTCTGCTTTATGTGAAAAACAAACCTGTTCCAGAGAAGGGGTAATTACTGAGACACATATCTATCTTAGGTTTAGATCCTTAGATTGGGTGGCCCTTATGCAGTTTGTCTTGCAGGGCTGAATTTGAGAGTGCACTGTAGGTTAGGCATAGATCATGCCTTAATAGTCAGTACGCAACAGAGTAAAGGAATAGGGCTTTTATTTGATCCACATAAGACATGTTGTTTATAGCCTGTATTTTTTTGTAAGGAACCTCTGAGGCTGCTCCAGCTGTTGCAAGTTCCTGGTCAAATACATGATAAAGGTGCATACTCGATTATTGGTTTGATGAGGGCTGAGTACAGTGGGACTATAACTTCCTTGGATTTGGATGCCAGGCATTTACTTATAAGCTGTGCCATATAGAAGGACTTTTCTCACCACTGTGGACAAATGGCAGTCAAAGGTCAGGCAACTATCCATCTGTGTACCTAGATCTCTCACGGGTGCTATTAATGTTGTAATTTGCAAGGATATTTGACTTCCCAAAGAGTATTTCTAAGCATTCTTTGCATTTAGTTTTAGACCATGGCTGTGGCACCAATCATTTGTCTGAGTCAGATCCTTTTGAATTATATCTGCATCACTGGGGGATTCAGTGAATGCCCCCAGCTTGCACTCATCTGCAAACTTAGTCAGCCAAAGGCCATCTACATTAGCCTTGGCATTCTCCATTACTTCTAGACAGGATTTTCTTTCTTTTGTTATGCAACCTATTTATACCAGGGGTCCACAATGGTGGCTTGTTTTTGCAGTTTGTCATAGGCTTATTTCGGTCTGGTACTGCTGTTTCTTTATATGGTCATGCAGGGCTTTTGTGTATGCCTCCACATAGGCTTTTTCTGGGATTGGGAGAGGTTGGAAATTAGCTATGCTGTTGCTTAATAGATGGTAGTTTGACTTAGAAAAGTTCTTGAAGGTTTTGGGGTCATGTCGGGATTCTAGTGCTCTAACCAGTGACATTTCACTGGGGGGGTGTAATGATCTAAGATATTTGTACCCCTAGTGGGAGTGTAGACTAACTGCTCAAGAGTATTTGCATTGACCATGTCTAGAAATCTTTGCTTCTGCATGTTAATGGTTGTGTATGCTTCCCAGTTAATGGAAGGGCAGTTGAAATCACCTATGAGTATGGTGATGGGTTGATTGGTAAGTGATTCTAGTAAATTCAAGTATGAGGTATGGTTTTCCTGGTTCATTTTGGAGGACCTGTAACTAGCAAGCATATAGTAGGGGATTTTTCCTATGGTTAATTGGACATGTAAAAGCTGAAACATGCCATATTGTTTGATCAATCTTGAGGTGTGCTTATCCCTTAAGTAGATTAATACAGCTCCATCTGTTGTCCTTTCATGTGCAGTGGGTGGTTGGAATGTGTGAAAGGCATCATAGCCTTGCATTGCTGGAGTGTTTTCCGTGGCTTTGATCCCTGTTTAAGTAGCTGCACAGATGTCCGCATTCTCTAGGCTAAGAGTGTGTCCAGTGAGTGTAGTTTCTTGTTGAAACACCTAGCATTGAGCAGTAATACTTTTAGCTTATCCTGAGTAGATTTTGCTGTGTTGGAATGTTTGTCTGCTTGGCAATGCCTAAAAAAGGCACTATAGAGGAGGATAATCTTTTGGCTAATATCTGGAAGTGTAGTGGTGACAGGTGAAGACCATCCCTGGAAAAGCAGCATGGCCTGTCAATCATGTCCTGCAAGGCTGACAAATATTGGTCCCCTTTGGAATAACACCACCAGTAGCTAAATTAATTATTAAAGTCAATCATTTTCTGTTGGTATTGTGGTATCATCCTTGGAGATGCTGTTCAGTGCTAGGTTCATAACTACCTGTGACATATATTCTGAGAACTCAATTATGTCTCTCTTCGTATAGTCCAGCGAGGTACATCTCAGGCCATGAGTGCTGTAATAATGTAGCCTAGAGCTACATAAATGTGGCAGTGCTGCCCAACATGCAATGTAGTTGTTTCTTCAGTAGAGCAGGACTGTGGAAAATATCAGAGATAGTTTTTTATAGGGAAAAGTACAATTTCTCCTGATTGCATATATATAGTGCACAACTAAACATGAATGCATGAGTAGCAGCATCGAGCAAACACAAAGCTTATATACAAACAGAAAAAAGGAAATTTTAAAGTAGGTATGCGCACAGGCCAGTCAGGCATGCAATAAGCTTTCCACAAGTATTACCCAGCTCAAATAAGTAAAATCAGCCCTTTCCTCTCACAAGAGTGCAGACTTTTACTCTCTTAATGCAGAGGCTGGTTTGGAGCCCAGGTGTTAGCGAACCACAAAAACAGAGGCCAAGAAACATAGAAAACAGCAGATACAATGTATTTACAGTACTACAATTGCAGAACAGCAGTCCTTACAGCAATGGAAAAATGTAACTTTAAACTCTAAGTAAGCACAGGAAAAAAATGATAAACAGCACAGAACTCTTAGAGAATGCAATGAAAACAAGAAATAAAAATGCAAAATAATACTTAATTTTGTTTTTCTTGTCAGGAATGGCTTCAGATGCAGGCAAAATCTCTCAAGCTCTTTGGGGTCGTTGCCAAGCGACAAGCAGATCTGAATAACTGAGCCAAGACTCATGCAAATGCAAGGCTTATATACAAGCAGAGAAAAGCAAGTTTTAAAGTAGGTATGCCCACAGGCCAATCAGATACACACACAATAAGCTTTCCAGCAGCAATTCCCAGCTCAGATAGGTGAAATCAGCCATCTCCTGCCAGAAGAGTGCAGACTTTGACCCTCTTAATGGAAAATGACAGATTTGGAGCCCAAGTGTTAGCGAACCACAAAAATAGATGCCTAAAAGCACTGAAAATAGCAGGTATAATGTATTTAGAGTAATACAATTGCAAGATAGCAGTCCTTGCAGCAGTGGAAAAAAAATGTAACTTTTGAAACTCTAAGCAAGTGCAGGAAAAAACAATAAATAGTTCAGTTAGAGGGAAAAAATAGTTTACTCACAGAAAATTCCAACTCCTTTTAAGAAGCCAGACAAATCAGATGCAGCAACTTGTTTACAGTGTCAACATGGTCACAAGCCCTTCAGAGCTATCATGTCAACCTAGAGAGGGAGGCTAAGCCCCGAGAGAACATTGCTGTGAAAAATATATGTCCACATGCTGGCATAAAAGCACACAGAAAAACAAGGTGGATAGGTGGGGAGTGATTGAATCTACTGCAACAATAATTATTCAAACATCTACTGTTATGGTAAATTTACTTATACAACTGTACTTGTGTTCTTTATGCTGAGCTGTGCTGCAGTTGCTTAAACTATATGGGTAGACTACCACAGCTTAGAACATCTGGGAGGTGGGAGGGGAAGGGTCCTAGCAAGCCTATCTTAGACCTGGAAAAGGAATTTAGTTTATAATGCTTTGTAAAAGTATATACAGATGACCCAAGTTGCTGCTTCTAGAATACTTGTAGAGTCCAACCCTTTCCATAAAGCCATAGATGAAGCCAAGGCCCAGGAAGAGTGAGCCTTGACCCTGCCTGGAATAGTTTTATTGTGGTGGAAATAAAAAGTAATATACTGAGACAACCATTTGGAAACAATTTGGTTTGACACAGATTATCCCTTCTTACCTTCAGAAAAAAACAAACAACTGACTGAAAATTCTGAAAGATTTTGTTTTATTAACCTAGTACCTGAGTTGTGTGTGGACATCCAAGATATGAAGTATCCTTTCTCCTGCATTTCTTGGGTGTGGAAAGAAAATAGGGAGATGGATAGTTTGGCATAAAAGAAGGATTAGTCCTTAATGAATCCCTGTCTCTAAAAAGGATGAGATAAGGATGGCCCACCTTAACAGTTTGCAACTCAAATATTCTTTTTGCAGAGGTCAGAGCAATCAGCTAAACTGTTTACCATGTTAAGAACCTCAAGTCAGCCTGATGAGCATTTTCAAATGGAGTAAGTGTTAGCATCTCTAACACAAAATTAAGATCCCAAGGAGGAGTCGCCAGATTTCTGGGAGGCTTCTTATGTAGCACCCCTTTCAAAAACATTTTCATATGAGAATGCATAGATGGAGGGGAATTCATGGGCAAACACGATGCAATAGCTGAAAAATGAGCCTTTGATAAGGAATAAGACAGTAACTTGCACAAATACTGTAAAACCAGAGAAACACTAGCTCTGAATGAGAGTTTTTTTTTTGGAACCAACTAGAAAACCTTTTCCATTTACTTTTATATGATTTTAGTAGCAGGCTTTCTTGAATCTGTTTGTACCTGTTGCATGCCCTCAGAAAACAGGTGCCTAAAAGTTATTAAGATCCTATCATCCAGGCAGATAGTTGTAGTTATTTGGAGTCAGAATGTATCAAACACACTTGTTCATGTGTAAATAAATCCAGTCTGTGAGGAAGGTTACTGTAATTGCCCCAGTCAATTCCAACAGAAGGGAGAACTACTGTTTTGCCTATGCTAGAAGGGAGTCATCACAATGATCCTGGGGATTCTTTCTGAATCTTCAGAAATACTCTGGATATCAATGAAAAAGGGTGGAAAACCATACTGCAGCATTCCTGTCCAAAGGAAAAAAAAGGCATCTGTCTTCCAGGCCTTCTTGCATGGAGTGCTGGAACAGAATTTTGCCAGTTGAATGTTTAGAGTGGAAGCAAAAAAGTCTGCTTGAGCAATTCCCAGCAGATGGATCAAATCTTAGAAGATCTCTGAACCAGTTTTGATTTGTGAGGGTAAGGCTAGCATCCATTTTATGTTTATGTGCTTTTGCCTGTCTTCCTTGTCCCAGAGACCTTACACTTTTATCCCTCTTGACAAGTCAGAGGCATCTGTAATTACTGGCTGCTTTGTAGCAGAAGAAGAGAAAGGGTGACATGGATTCAGGGATATTTGATGCCTCTACCAAGTGATTTATCTTTTTTGCACTTACCCCACTGTTTTACGATCTCGGAGTTCCTATATATAATTATCTTCAGGTGTGGGATTTGCCATTCCCCCACTAAAAATTAGTTTTATTTATTTTTGATCATATTTGATTCTCTGTTTTTAAATTTCTTCATTTGCTCTTCTTAGCATTTCAGATTTGATAAGACAGTCATCTGTGTCTATATATATATATATATATATATATATATATATGTGTGTGTGTGTGTGTGTGTGTGTGTGTGTGTGTGTGTGTGTGTGTGTGTGTGTGTGTGTGTGTGTGTGTGTGTGTGCACGCGCAAGTGCCATTCAGGCAATTTCTGGTAGGCTTCTGGTGTAGCACCCCTTTCAAAAACATTTTCCTATGACAATGCATTGATATATATATATATATATATATATATATATATATATATATATATATATATATATATATACATACATATATATTCATAGGGTCTGCATTAGGCTAATGGTCCTGGGGCCTTTACAAGCCTAGCCATAACATTACCTTGGCATAGTGCCACCCGACCTTAGTTCCCAGTGCCTCTGTTGAGTAGAGCCACTGGAGTTATCCCTGGGTTGAATTTTCTATTTCCCATCCACTCATCAAGATTTCTCTTGAAGAGGTTCAGAGAGGTGCTCTGCTTGACATGTATGGGAAGTCTATTCCATAGCATGGGCAATCTCTGTGTTATGAACCTGTCCCTCCAGTACATTCTGTTGATTGCAGTAATGAGGTTGAGGTCTCTGGAGCATGTAGTTCGGAGGGATTGGGATTTCTTTAGACGTGTGTGTGTGTGTGTGTGTGTGTGTGTGTGTATATATATATATATATATATATACACACACACACACACACACACACACACACATATATATATATATATATATATATATATATATATATATATATATATATATATATATATATATATATATATATATATGTATATATATATATATATATATATATATGGGTTCGGACATTTGCTTGAATGAGCAAACGACCGAAACCCAAACTGCTGGACATACTTACGCGAAAGTGCTTTTCAACGAAGAAGCACTTTTGCATAAGTATGCCTGTTGCCGAGGCTGTACTATGGTGCAGATAAGGGAAATTTCCCTTTTCCCCAATGTAGTACGATCTCGGAGGGAGAATATTAAAGTAGGGGGGTGTGGGGGGCACAGGAGATATATATATATATATATATATATATATATATATATATATATATATATATATATATATATATATATATATATATGTAGCAAACATGTTTGCCCTCCATGTGGGACATCTCCCAGTTTGTTATTTAACATGATAGTAAACAAAATGGTTGGTGATGACTGACTTCTGAATGACTTAGTGGGTGCTGAAGGTATTGCAAATTGATGGATAGTCTAAATATTTTAGGGATTTATGTTAAAACGTTAAATGTCCAAAATACTAACATTCCTAACATCAATCCCAAATGAGTGAAAAAGTGCAATATTGAAGTGACACAAAATTGAAACTAAAAAAATTCCACCAACACAGTTTTGCAGGGGTCAGTCCCCCCTATATTTTCCCATACCTCCTGCCACTTAAATATACTAACTTTGAAATTAGACTACAGGTGAAAATGGACAAAATATCAGTCTCAGCTCTACTGCTGTCTTGGCCAAACACACACTTGCACTGTGAGATGTTTTCTGTTTCAAGTTTATGGCATTTTGATATTGGTCATTTTCTCTCATTTCGGATCAACGTTACAAATGTCAGTGTTTTGGATATTTGATACTCTAATATAGACCTAATTTTATATATGTATTTATATTTATATAATTAAGGATATACTAATTCTGAGACTGTTGCACTTTGGATAATGTAATTAGAAAAAAAAAAAAAAATATATAGATATATATATATATATATATATATATATATATATATATATATATATAAAAATATATATATATATATATATATATATATATATATATGTGTGTGTGTGTGTGTGTGTGTGTGTGTGTGTGTGTGTGTGTGTATGCATCCCGACTGAGATGCTATTCCTACAAGGATTAGTTCTCTGCCTTATACATACTGCTTGCCAGGATATGTTCTGGCTTCCCTACAATCCTGATTAGTATAAAGTGGGTATTTTAGAAAAAATAATGAGAAAATGTGTGAATACACTATGTCCAGTTGATTGGTGCAGGAATGTCATGATGTGCTTTGATGACATATAATCAGGAAGTTAACTTTTTTCCTCTGTTCCCTTTATAGCCATTGAACAGAGTATTGAACAGGAAGAAGGGTTAAACAGGTCTTCGGCAGATCTGCGCATTCGGAAAACACAGGTAAGGTAGTAACAGATTCTACCATGTGAGGGTTGGTTGACATATGTAGTACCTTACTAAAACATAGCAAAATTGCCAAGTGGAACATTTTATCCCTTTTATATAAGCCTAGCTACCTGTAGATGTATGCATTATTACAGTGACATGCATGTTAGTAAGAATAACACGTAGGTTACCAGTGATATACAACACCACACTAAATTAATCCCATACAACTCAGACAAATGACACACACACCTACATATACTAAGGCTCTTAAAAATAACCTACCTAAAAGACAAAAACCTCTAAATGAAACCTAAGAAACTAGTGCCTTCAGCAAAGTCAGAAATACACAACATAGGCAGCACCCATCATGAAACATACATCTAAGAATCACAGTGCCTTGCTTAGCAGCGTCAGTCTTCTAAAGTTCCAACATAACAAAACAGAAACTGGATTATATAAAGGTATTCTAGCTTAGTGCTGGGAGTCAGAACAAAAAAGTCCAGTTCCTACAAGCACTTCCTGGAAAATATCAGTATATGCCAGGGGTCTGCAACCTTCACTATCAAAAGAGCCATTTTGGCCCCTCCCCCACCAAATAAAATTCAGCTGGTGCCACAAAACCTATTTACCCTAAAATGAAGATTACTTAACGTATACAGTTTTATATATTGCTATTATACTACGCCAACCGTGGGTAAATCCAGCATTATCCACACCCAGGCATGGGTTATTGCTATATTAATAATTCCATGCATACAAACCATTAATTAGTTTTGCTGACTAAAAATTCAGGTTTAGGATCCAAGCCCTTTGGAGCTTTCATGCCAACTGAAAGAGTGAGCCTAAGCCCTGAGAGGAAATTGCTAGGAAAAGGAAAAAAAATACATGTCCATTCCCTGGCATAAAAACACATAAAAAACAATGATAGCTAGATTACAATAGCTTAAAGTAATTGGGGGTAGAAGTGGAAGAGACCTATGAGCCCCTGGAGAATGGTCCTAGCAAAGCCTGTCCTAGACTTGGAGAAGGAATTTATTTTATCCTGTTTTGTATACACAGAGGACCAATTTGCTGCTTCTGGAATACTTCTAGAGTCTAACCCATTCCAAAATGCCATGGATGAAGCCAAGGTCTTAGCAGACTGAGCATTGACTATGCCTAAAATAGTTTTGAAGTGATGGGAATAATAAAAAGTTTAATAGCCTGAGACAACCATTTGGAAATATTCCCCTTTGACACAGGCTATCTCATCTTACCTTCACAAGAAATGAACAACTGATCACTAGTTCTGAAAGATTTTGTTTTGTTGAGATAGCACTGGAGCTGTTTATAGACATCCAAGGTATGAAGTAGCATTTCCCCCTCATTTTTGAGTTCTGTAAATAAACCAGGGAGATGGATAGATTGGCTTCTGGTAAATTCAGATACCACTTTGGGCAAAAGAAAGAAGGATTATTTCTTAAAGAAGGCCTACCTTTGTGAAAGATGAAATAAGGTTGACCCACCATAAGAGCCTGCAACATAGCTACCCTTTTGCAGAGCTCAGAACAATCAACAAAACTGTTTTCCAGGTGAAGAACCTCAAGTCAGCTAGATCAGCTGGTTCAAATGGAGGAAGGAGCAAGTATTAGCTTCTTAAATACAAAATTAAGATCCCAAGGAGGACCCACTAATTTTCTGGGAAGCTTATCATATAAAACTCCTTTCAAAAACATTTTTGTGTGAGACTGCATTGAAAGAGGGGGATCCATGGTCAAGCATGCTGAAATGGACAACAAATGAACCTTGCTAGAGGCGAAAGATATGTCATAGAACAGTAACTCACACAGATGCTGTAAAACAGAGAAACACTAGCTCTGAATAGGTACCGATGGCACCAGCTAACAAACCTTTTCTGTTTTCTGATATATGATTTTTAATAGCATATCTTCTTGCCTCCAATAATACCTGCTGCATATCTTCGGAAACAGATGCCTAAAAGGCATTAAGAATCTATCACCAGGCAGTAAGCTGTACTTGTTTGGGATCAGAAAGTATCAAACACCCCTGATCTTGTGTAAGTAAATCCAGTCTGTGGGGAAGCTTGTTCTAATTGCGTCTAACCACTTCCAAAAGAAGGAAGAACCACTGTTACCTAGGCCAAAAGGGAGTCACCACATTGATCTTTTTGGAGTCCTTCTGAATGTTCAGAAGTACCTTGGAAATCAGTGGAAAGGGTGGAAAAGTATACAGGGATATTCCTGTCCAAGGAAAAGAAAAGGCATCTGTCTTCCAAGCCTTCTTGCATGGAGTCCAAGAACATAATTTTACCAGTAGATTGTTTGGAGAGCAGGTAAAAAGGTCTCCCTGAGAAATTCCCTACAAATTAATCAAATCTTGAAAGACCCCCTAATTCACTTTCCATTCCTGAGGGTCTTGCTTGGTCCTGCTCAGCTTGTCTACCACACAGTTTTGCTCTGATGGAATGTAAGATGCCTGTAGAGAAAGACTGCTCTAAAACTATATCCCATGCTAATATGGCTAGTCTGCATAGGGAGTAACATCTGACTCCCCATTGCTTGTTTATGTACCACATCACTATGGTGATGAAGTGATTCTGAGAGATGAGAGCATTTATAAGAGCTAGCCTCTTTTTACATTTATGTGTTTTGGTCTGTCTTCCTTGTCCCACAGACCTTGCACTTTGATCCCCTTGACACTCTCCCTCAAGTAAAGTATGAGGCATTTGTTGTGACTGATTGCTTTGGAGTAAAAGCATACCTTTTTTTGCAAGATCATTTTGGTCCATTTCTCATAAAATTTGTGGTTTTCTGGATTTTTGTAGCAAATCACTGAGGAATGAATTCACTAAATAATGACAGGCATTTGAATTTCAGACTTTATATCCTACAGAAAATGTACATTAACAGAATACCTTTTATTCTAACAATTTTCTAAGTTTATGAGAATAATATTTAAAATTTTCCCTTATTTTTGGGGCTTTGTCCCCCCGTTATTTTTGGTGTTGTCCAGATTTCTTGTGCTAAGGTTGAGAGAGTGGCCTAATGGTTAAGGTCTTTGCCTTAAAAACACAAGGTGCAGGGTTTGAGTCTCACAAGGGATAATTGGCTAGGCTTAAAATGGCTTGCAAGGGCATTTAGCCTAGTACTAATCTATGGAGAGGTATGAGCAGGGGGGAGAATGGGAGCCCTGGATTCTGAAAAATTTTATGTCTCTGCCAACTAATTTTCCTTTTTGTAAACTGTTATTTGAAAAGACAGTGGATGGTGATGCTGTAACCAAACAGATTTCAGATAACCATTGTATCTTTCTCACTTGGAGTCTTGCAATAGATATCATGAGAATTGTGGAAGCCATGAGACCCAGAATCCTGAGGTATTGCCTCGCTATGACAGAAGTGTGAATGGAAAACATCTCGCATAGATCTGAATATGGATCTTTTTTTTTTTTTTTTTTTTTTTGGAAGAAAAGTTATTTGTACTGAGGTGTCTGACAAGCACTTCAGAAACACAATTGTGTGAGTTGGAGTAAAAAAAAAGTTTTTTTGAAAGTTCTCTTGAAATTCCAAACTGTATATCTCTTACTTAGAAGAGAAAGATTCCTGACACTTTGAAGAATACTTAGCAAAGATAAGCAAGTTGTCTAAATATGAAAATAAAATGGAGGCCTTGTAACTTGCAGTGAGATATGTCAGGAACTAGATACTTTGTGAACATGCTTGTCGTTGAGGATAGCCCAAAGGGTGAGGCAGAGAACTGATAATGTGATGCAGACATACAAAACCTTAAGAAACAGATGACATCTGGTTGAACAGGAATGTGATGACATGCATCTTTTAGATCTAAGGTTACTAGAAAACGTAAATGTAGCAGAAGGGACAACAGCTTGTGTAGTGAAAGTATTTTGAACATGGGCACTATCACAAACTGATTCAGGAAAGAAAATCCAGAACAGGTCTCCAAGAGTTTTCTTTTTTCTGGCACTATAAACATTATTGAGTATAATCCTTCCATAACTGAGAAGGAGGAACAATTTCTGTTACACCCTGAGACAGCAGCTGTTGTAAAACAAGAGGAAAAAGAAGAGTTTGGTCTCATGGATGAAGAGGAATCACCTGAAAAGAAGGAATTTCCTCCCACTGTCATTTGTATCCTAGATGGATCACATTCAGCACCCAGTTCTATGAAACAATATGTCTACAAAGAGAGGTGTGGAATTTCAGATTTCTGGAAGAGAGAAGGGACTACCAGGGAGGTGGCAGGGGGGACAAGGTCCGTCATATAGTCATTCTGACTTATTTGACTGTCTTTGTTCTGGGGAGGGTTGCTGCTTTCTTTTTGGAACCTCCTTCCCCTTGATTGCTAAATGTCTGCTTATCAACATTTTGCTGAGATTGTTTATTTTATTTCTTCCCAAAAGTAGATGAGAGATTCCCTGAATCAGTTTTCCTCTCTTATCACACTTTTTGATAACCCCTGCTGCAGAGGGTTCAAAAACAAAATCTCTATCCAAGGGAAACTTCAAAATTGTATTTTTGACATCTTCTGAGATGTTCTGAGAATGCAGTCAGGCAAACCTCCTTAAAGCAGTACCTAGTTGCAGCAGCCCTGGAAATAGTAGCTCCAGAGTCATAAACGCATTTCAAACAATAAATTGTGACTTGAGAAATAAAAGAAACTAAACTACACAAAACAGATTTTTCTTCACTACAGAAAACTGATGCCAAAACATTTCTCATACTTTTGAAATTAGTCAGGATAAACTTCAACATAGGAGCCTGACAGTGTGGAATTCTAAAAATACAAAGTTGCAAAAACATATATTTTCCTCCAAGCTTATCAAAAGTGTTTCCATCTTTATCAAAAGGAGAAGGATTAGAATTAACAAAATGTTTGGCAGTGGCTGGATTTATTAAAGATACAGCTGCTGGGTCCGTTCTGGGATTTGTGTATAAAAACTTGAAAGACTGCAAAACTTTATACAATTCTTAGGGGGTAGCAAGCTGGCTGTCATGGAATCCACAGGCTGTGACAAAAACATCCTTCAGTGTTGACAGCACCTAGGGGATGGGTGAAAGTTCTTGAAATTCCTGTTGTAATAAATAAATAATATTTTCTCCGGGACTGAGAAACTTCAGTATTTTCCCATTGAAAACATTTTTTCATCTTGGAAATAGTCTCAGAAAAAGACTTGCTCACAGGGGGAATCCGATACCACACATTCCTCAGAATCTGTATCAGAAACCTGAGAAGAAAAAAAATGCTTCTGTCCCTTCATAATCCCTTACAGATTCCAGTTTTGAACCCCTTCAGGGAAAGAGGCATTCCTTAATCTTTTACCAGAACATCCTTATACGTAGGGTCAAGATCCTGCACAAGGCCCTGAGCCAAGCCCAGTAATTATTCTTATCTAGAGTAACTGACACAGGGAAGATAAATATTTAGTTTTCTGTTTCATTTGTACAGACATATGTGGAAAAACAGACCCAGTATTGCCAGCAACAGCTTCCCCAGGGATGGGCATATTATTCTGACTAAGCAGGGACACCATTTCCTGCCCCCACAAGAGTGGCTTTTCCTTGCCCACTGAGGGGACCCCAACAACTACTCAAAGTCTCAAAGGAACAGGCCTTGAGCCACACAAGAGTCAACCACATGCAGCTGAGGCAAATTATCAGCCTGATTGGTGACAAAGGCTGCTTAAAAATCTTTTTCTTTTTGTGGCTGGAGGAAGTCTGATTGAGGAACCTGTAGAGTATTCCATGATCAAGCCAAAAATGTTGCTTTTTTCCCCAGGAAATCTTAGCAGCAATAATCAGTAAAACGGGAAAGTAGCAAAAAAGTAACTTTTTTCCCCAGAAAAAAAGCACAAGAAAAAGTACTGTAAACAGTTTCCCCTATTCCCAACCCAAAAGAGTGAAATACAGTTTTCCCACAGAAAAAAGTTTTAAACAACTCATAACTTTTTACCACAAAAGTAAAACATCTACTCCCATTTAAAAGTCATGAGTTGGTCAAGGAAATACATTTTCCTAGATTAAAAGTACTTGTTTCTTTCAAAAACGTTACTTTAAACAAATAAATAACGTAATATAGAAGGCATTTCCCCAAAGAGAACTTATCTGCCCAGCAATGGAACAGCATTAGCCAACCATGGATCCTCAAAAGCCCATAGAGGAGCACTCTATCATACCTCTCAGCTGTATAGATTTTTTGCAGAATATCCAGATTTTGCCTCATATATTTGGTTCGTTTTTCATAAAATTGTGGTTTACTGTCAAACTAGTAGCAAACCATTAAAGACTAAAGTTAGAAAATAATGGCAGACATTTTCGGTTTCAGACTTCATACCTTTCAGAAAATTCATGCTAATGCAAAATCTGTTACTCTATCAACTTTCTAAGTTTGTAAGAGCAATATTTAAAAAGTGTCCCTATTTTTGGACCTCTGTCCCACTTTTATTTATGGCTTTGTCCGGATTTCTTGTTCTAAGAGGTTGAGAGGTATGACTCTATTTGGTGGTAGTAAAGTTCTGAAGGGACTGGCATCTAAACCTGACTTATTATTCAGCTTAGCTTGACCTAACTAATGCTTTGGGTTCATGTAAGGTGCCCTGAAGCTTTGGAAGGTGGCAGGCTGTTATAGCCTACACAATGAGTAACCCAAATAGCTAAGGCTATTATAGCAGTGAACAATATGAAGAACATCCAAAGTGCAGCATTGATGATTAGCTAATAGTAAACAATGTTACATGCTCAGAACTGGAGAACATAGCCAATCTACTAGCAAACAAATTCAGCTTCCACATCACCCCCTTCTCCCCTCTTATATTCCTGGATCAGGTACCGCATCTACACTTCCCCTTCAAATATGACAAGAATAAACCCTCTAGGCATTATTCATGCCCAGGAACACTACTTCCAAGTGACTGGATAACATACCAGGCTGCCTACTTGTCAGCCTGAAACAAGACTTATCAGACCCACAACACTGGCGCTTCAATATCAGTCTCCCAAAAGACTTCATGCCAGATGACTAGAGGTCAGCAACAGTCATCCCCATGCACAGAGGTGGGGCATCAACTGACCAGGGTACTTATAGGCCCCTAAAGCTCACCAGCCTCATCTGTAAGGCTATGGAAAGGACCATTGTGGAATTAATAAATAAGCACATAGGCAACATACAGACTTTTGACTAAAGTCAGTTTGGATTAAGATCCTGTCCACTTAACCTGATTGACTTCTTTGAGAAGGTTACTGAAGTAAAAAAAAAATTACGATGGACCCCTATTCACAGGACCATACACTTTAATTAACTCTTTTATTTTACTTTTCTCGAGCGACTCCATCAGACGATGTCTACAATCGTACTTAATTTTATTATATGTATACTTTGTAGTTAAAATTTTCATGCAATATACACACACACACACACACACACACATATATATATATATATATATATATATATATATATATACTCCACAACCATTCCAGCACTCAAAAAATGATGAAATCCTCAACCAGCAGAAATAATCAACAGTTTAATGGCAAACCTGCCCACAAAATACACAGACCGGTGGCCGGTTTCGCTCACAGCGTCTTCAGTGTGCAAAATATCCTTGCAAGGACCCGGATTATATACGTAAGTCACTCATGCCTACATTTATTTAAAGAGGCAGCAACTATTCATGACTTGATGTTATTATCTTTAATGGACAACAAGTGCTATGCTTAAATAAAAAATAAAACATAATAATAATAATAAACTACTCTATCAAATAAACCATTAATAAGTGTGAATAACAACAAGAACTAATAGAACCATAATACATTCTCATATTAATAGTGAACCTTTACCAATGCACAACCCCTGACCCTATGTATAATGAAGAATTATAAACATATTACCACAATTCAAGTAAATAAATGGCCATGAAGACCAATAAATTCCCATTTATTAACTATTAGACAGTTACCAATGGTCATTTAAACCGGGCTTAAAAAAAGCCCCTAAGTTTACTATCCACCTTCTTTCTTTTTGTGTCAGAATAATGTGTTTCTTGTAATCACTAATGTTTGGTATGGCCTCCATGTCTAATCCTATAAAAATAAAATGTGCAGATGCATGTATTAACTTGTGCTTGTATAAGGCGCTTCTTGTACGTTGACATTTAATATCACTTATATGTAGGGCAATTCTTTGTTTAAATGAACAAGAAGTTTGCCCCACATAGAAAGCACCACATTGACACACTGCCATATATACTAGCCATGTGCTATTACATGTAATAAGATAACGAATATCAAATACTCTTTTCGTGTTTACTGAGGTAAAAGACTTAGTTTTGGCCATCACTTTACAATGTTTACACATACCACAAAAAGTACTCCCCACTGTGACAGTGCTTGTAACTCTGTTTACTTCACCTTTCTTAAATGTAGAAAAATATTGCCCCAGATTTTTTCCTCTTCTGTATCCAAAATGACATTCTCTATCCACATACCTAGTAAAGAACACATCAGATTTTAAAATGTGCCAATGTTGGGCCAATATATGTTTAATATGGTATGTATTACTACCATATGTTGTTATAAATCTAATATATTGGCTTGTATCCCTAGGTTCTCTGTCCATTAATAACATGGTTCTATCCATTGGTGTT
Source organism: Protopterus annectens (assembly GCF_019279795.1). Lineage (NCBI taxonomy): Eukaryota > Metazoa > Chordata > Ceratodontiformes > Protopteridae > Protopterus > Protopterus annectens. The sequence goes on along the minus strand of NC_056744.1, from coordinate 1,582,438,323 downwards.
ATTTCTGTATAAGCCTGTTGTATTTGTCTGTTACTATATCCCCTTTTCTGAAATCTGTGTTTGAGGTCCTCTGCTTGTTTTTGATACTTACTATCTGAAGAGCAGATTTTTTTAGCTCTTTGAAATTGAGACTTAGGTATGTTTTGGATAGTGTGTGTGTGTGTGTGGGGGGGGGGGGTGACAACTACTGGCACAAAGAAATCCATTCTTGGAAAACGGTTTTCTGTACAAATCAGTATATACAGAACCATCATCAGCTTTACCAACTGTAACATCCAAGAATTGAACCTCCTGGGTATGTATACCACCTGAGAAAATTATACCATATTTATTGGAATTAAGATATTCCACAAATGACTGCCAGTCTTGTTCAACTCCCCCCCACACTATCCAACAATCATCCAGATATCTCCTCCACATTACCAATTGGTCTTTGAAGCAATCTGGCAATGTGTATATATACTGTACTTCTAAATAACCCATAAAGAGGTCAGCATATGTCGGAGCAAATGTAGCCCCCATAGCTGTACCCTTTACCTGTATGTACCAAGCATTATTAAATGTAAAAGTATTATGTTCCAAGACCAACTGGAGAATGTGGATCAAGAATTCCTGTTCTTGTATAGAAAACAGACCTGACTGAGACATCCAATAATGTACCGCCTCAATACCACCTAAACGTGGTATTGATGTGTACAATGACTGTACATCCAATGTACCCAAATGTTGTTTTTCTGTGACCTCTATGTCATCAATCAATGCCAAGAATTGTTGCGTATCTCGTATACGTGCTGTAACAAATACCAACAATTTTTTCAACTTATACTCTAGATATTCAGAAAGGGGCTCTGTCAAAGATCCCCTGCCTGCTACTATTGGGCGACCAGGTGGATTGGTAACACTTTTATGAACTTTAGGGACCATGTAAAAATACTGTGTGGTAGGATGTTCCACTTGTAACTGTCTTAGTGTTTGCAGACTAATAATATGTTGTTGGTAAGCTACTTCTAGATAAGCATCAATTTGTTGTTTGTGCACCATAGTTGGGTCTTCTGCTAGGCTTGCATAAAATTCACTATTAGACAACTGCCTATTTGCCTCATGTAAATAATGCTCACGTTCCCAAATCACCACTGCACCTCCTTTGTCTGCCCCAACTATAACAATATCAGAATTGTTAACTAAAGCAGTTAGGGCCCGTTTCTCTTGTGAATTCAAATTTTGAAAACCAGTGTTAAAGATATCAGATTGTTTCAGGTGTAAATCCTTTAAAATAACCTGTTCAAATGTCTTAATGGTACTGTGGTAAGGTGGCATGAATTGGGATTTCTTGAATTTAAAGCCTATAGGTTCCCCCACATTGCTAGATGAATCCTTGTGTGCATAGAAGTATTTTAAATTCAATTGTCTGCAAAAACTTTTAACATCATTAACTATGTCATAATGTGAAACAAAAAACGAAGGTATAAATCCAAGACCTTTATTTAACACACTGAATTCACTGGAGGAAAACTCATATCTGGTTAGATTAATGACCAAATTATTAATGTCATTGAAAGGCTCAATGTTTTCATGTCCATCTAAATCTGTTGCATCAACATGTGGTCTTGAAATCTCTGCTGCACCACCTCGTCCACGTCCACGATGTTTCCTCCCTGCCCTTCTAAAGGGGTTTTATATCTTTTGTTGGCTGGTGATGATGCATCAGGTAAATCTGCCATTTCTGGTTCAGTATCCGTGTTAGACATGCTAGATGAATATTCTGAGCCACTCATAGTTGTATCTCTTTTTCTTAATATGGATTTAACCCTTTTTCTTTTGGGCCTAGGGACCTGTTTGTCATCAGTAAATCTCACACCCTTCTTCTGTTTTTTCCAAGTGTACATAGTTGCTTGTTGAAAATCTACTACATCTCTCTGATATTTCTGCATCTTTCTTTTAGCTAGCTCTTGGTTATATTTCTCAATATCAGCCAAATATTTAGCATGTAAATTGTTATAGTCCAAAGTATTGCTAAATTGCTGTGTATTATCGAAACACTGTCCAAGTTTCACTAATAAATCAGGCACTTGGTTTGCATAGTATTCAACTAATAATTCTATGAACATACTCGAAGCTGTTGCTTGTATAGTTCTCCATTTTTTCATAAAACCAACATCGTTGTTCCCCAAGCCTGGTTCGACATATACACGTAAGCCCCTAGGTATTATCTTGGCAGACAAATAAGCTTTCAGCAATTTACAATGCCATACACAAGAGCGTACTCGCTTAGATGCTTCCGTTAATGCCATAAAGCACTCCACCACTTCTGCTGGTTTATTAACAGAAATATTAGGTGCTGTGTTGGTATTCTTAGCCCCTATAAAACACTCACTGTCATCCTTATCCGCTGTTAGATTTTTAATGTAATTTAAAAAATCCGTACCTTGTGCCATATCAGAGCTGGTATAAATACAGTTGCCCCAGTCGAAAAATCCGCTGTGTCAATTCTATTGGTGTTAATAGGAAAATAATCCTGTAGAAACAATGTTCAAATATATCCTACAAACGGTCCCCAGGCCCTCACGAATGTAGAAATCCTCGAGGGAAAGTTCCAGCACCTACGCATACAGTCCCAAAAAACAGAAAGGTGCGGGGAACCAAAAAAAGGTGCACGGACTTTAAAATATACTCCACAACCATTCCAGCACTCAAAAAATGATGAAATCCTCAACCAGCAGAAATAATCAACAGTTTAATGGCAAACCTGCCCACAAAATACACAGACCGGTGGCCGGTTTCACTCACAGCGTCTTCAGTGTGCAAAATATTATACATAGGGTCAGGGGTTGTAGATTGGTAAAGGTTCACTATTAATATGAGAATGTATTATGGTTCTATTAGTTCTTGTTGTTATTCACACTTATTAATGGTTTATTTGATAGAGTAGTTTATTATTATTATTATGTTTTATTTTTTATTTAAGCATAGCACTTGTTGTCCATTAAAGATAATAACATCAAGTCATGAATAGTTGCTGCCTCTTTAAATAAATGTAGGCATGAGTGACTTACGTATATAATCCGGGTCCTTGCAAGGATATTTTGCACACTGAAGACGCTGTGAGTGAAACCGGCCACCGGTCTGTGTATTTTGTGGGCAGGTTTTCCATTAAACTGTTGATTATTTCTGCTGGTTGAGGATTTCATCATTTTTTGAGTGCTGGAATGGTTGTGGAGTATATTTTGAAGTCCATGCACCTTGTTTTGGTTCCGCGCACCTTTCTGTTTTTTGGGACTGTATATATATATATATATATATATATATATATATATATATATATATATATATAGGGGTGGGTTAAGTGAGTTAGGGTTAGGGCGCGGGTTAGGTAAGGGTGCAGTAGTGATATTTTTTGGGTTAGGGGCGGGTTAAGTGAGTTAGGGTTAGGGCGCGGGTTAGGTGAGTGTGCGATAGTGACGGACCGTAGGGTTAGGGTTTCGGTTAGGGTTGTAGATAGTTGTGTATGTAAGGTTTAGTGTTTGTTTGTTAGGATTTTGGTGTGCTTGTGTTGTGTGTGTGGTTTTTGGACAGGGGATTTGTTTTGTTTGTTGGTTGTTGTTATGATGTGTTGAGTGTATGAGGTGTCGTGTTTGTGAACTGTTGATTATGTGGTGTTGGTGATGTCGTTGTCGGTGTTATGCACTGTCGATGTTGTCAGGTAGATCCAGGGGCGGCTCGTGGCATAGGGCTGCCGGACTGCAGCCCCCTCAAAAATTAAAAAAAGAAAGAAAATAAACGAAAAATAAAAAAAATTATTTTTTTAAAATTCGCGGACTTCGCGCATGCGCATAGACCGAGTCCCGACTTATCGGTCTATGCGCATGCGCAAGGCAGCCCGGCCATCCCCATAGGGGGACACAAGGAGACGTCTGTGCACTTTTACAGTGCACAGACCCGCCAGGAGTATAGGACGCGTCCGGACTGCAAGAGGAGCAGCAGGGACTCGGGACAGAGCCTTAGGGATCTCATCGGCGGAAGGAGCATTGGGATCTCGGGTCTTCAGTGTTGCGGGAAGGATGTATGTCACGTTAACTGGATGTATTCATTCAGGTAAGGTGCCTTTTAATTTACTATGTTTATTGAGTTTGTGCTTTTAATTTACAATGTTTATTTGTGTGTGTATGGTGCTTGTGCTTTACTGGAGTTTGTGTATGGTGCTTGTGCTTTACTGGTGTGTGTGTGTGTGTGTGTAAATGCCCCAGGTGCTTATGGTGGTGTGGTAGGGAATGCCTCAGGCTTGAACCCTGTACCCTGTATGCAGGTGTTAAAGACTTGAGTTCCCTACCCACCACCATTTGTAAAAAAATTTCAGATTTTTGCCTCATATTCGATCTGATCTGTTCCTCATAATATCTGTGGTTTGTAAATGTTGCAATGCTTGATATTTGATGGTGTAGTAGTAGCATTGTTGCCTCACAGCTGCAGGTTCTTGGGTTTGATTCTTGGCTGGGGTTCCTTCTTTGTGGGGTCTGTATCTTCTCCCTGTGTTTGTGTGGGTTTGCTTTTGTGTCCTCCCATGTTACAAAGACATGTCTGCATTATTTCTTCCTTGTCCTCTGCTGAAAATTGTTTATTTGTTCCAAGTCAGACTGTCCTGATTAAAAAATGTTAAATAAAATTGACAGGCATTTGAATTTCAGACTTAAAGGTTTCTGAATGTTTAATTCCTTGCGTATTTGATGGTGCAGTGGTAGTATTGTTGCCTCACAGCTATAGGTTTTCTGGTTTGATTCTTGGTTGGGGTGGCTTCTGTGTGGAGTCTGCATCTCCTCCATGTGTTTGTGTGGATTTGCTCTGGTGCCCTGCCATTTTACAAAGACGTGTCTGCAGTTTTAATCCCTGCTGAAAATTGGTTTTGTTCTGTCCGCAGTAAAATTGACAGGCATTTGAATTTCAGACTTCAGGTTTCTGAATGTTTAATTCCTTGCATAATTGATGGTGCGGTGGTAGTATTGTTGCCTCACAGCTATAGGTTTTCTGGTTTGATTCTTGGTTGGGGTGGCTTCTGTCTGCATCTCCTCCTGTATTTGTGTGGATTTGCTCTGGTGCCCTGCCATTTTACAAAGACGTGTCTGCAGTATTAATCCCTCGTCTCTGCTGAAAATTGTTTTTGTTCTGTCCGCAGTAAAATTGACAGGCATTTGAATTTCAGACTTCAGGTTTCTGAATGTTTAATTCCTTGCATAATTGATGGTGCGGTGGTAGTATTGTTGCCTCACAGCTATAGGTTTTCTGGTTTGATTCTTGGTTGGGGTGGCTTCTGTCTGCATCTCCTCCCTGTATTTGTGTGGATTTGCTCTGGTGCCCTGCCATTTTACAAAGACGTGTCTGCAGTATTAATCCCTCGTCTCTGCTGAAAATTGTTTTTGTTCTGTCCGCAGTAAAATTGACAGGCATTTGAATTTCAGACTTCAGGTTTCTGAATGTTTAATTCCTTGCATAATTGATGGTGTGGTGGTAGTATTGTTGCCTCACAGCTATAGGTTTTCTGGTTTGATTCTTGGTTGGGGTGGCTTCTGTGTGGAGTGTGCATCTCCTGCCTGTGTTTGTGTGGATTTGCTCTGGTGCCCTGCCATTTTACAAAGATGTGTCTGCAGTTTTAATCCCTCGTCTCTGCTGAAAATTGTTTTGTTCTGTCCGCAGTAAAATTGACCGGCATTTGAATTTCCAACTTCATGTTCTTCAGAATACATAGTAGCACAACCTTTTTTTTTTTTAGCAATTTTCAAGTTTATAAGATGAATATTTTAAATTTGTCCCTATTTTTGGGACTGTATTCCCCCATTATTGGCTTCGTCCAGGTTTTTGTGCTAAGGTTGACAGCTATGGCAAGAACTGAATTCACTGAATATGTTTGAGGGCTGTATTCCCTCATTACTGGGTTTGTCCAGGTGTTTTGTACTAAGAGGTTGACGGCTATGGTGAGAACTGAATTCACTAAATGATAGCCATTTAAGTTTCAGTCTTCCTCTTTTTTACAAAGCAGCTGATGTGGCGTAGTGGTATGTTACTCTGACTGTTTTTTGCTCAGGGACCTTGGCAGTAAAATATATGGTGGCAACACAACATTTTATTCTAGCAACTTTCCAAGATTATACAAGCAATGTTTAATGTGTCCCTGTTTTGGGCTTTTGACCCCCAATACATTTTGGCTTTTTCCAGTTTTCTTGAGCTGCAGTTGAGATGCAGTTGAGTATTGAGTAGATTTTACAAGGAACTGAGAGCTGCAGGGGAATAGAAGTTTAGTGCTTTGCCAAGTTAATACTATAGCACAACAGGCTGTGTACTTGCTTCTGATGCAGAAGGTTGTGGGTTCTACTCCCATAAGGGGTAGATGCTGCCGTACTGAGAATGTTCTCCTTGGTGAAGATACTAACTATGAGTTCGTTATCAGTTTGCCATCCATTTCCTTTTGCAATATTATTACTAGCTTATCATTTTTTTAATGTAATATAGACAATTTATTCCTGCAGGGCAACAGACACTTTATTTTTCGATGAAACCATGAAATATAAAGGTGATTGCTAGCAGCAACCACTTCATTAGTTACAGATTTCTTTAATGTGGAATTATTTAGATGACTGACTTCAGAGATTGTGCATATTTACTGATAATGGACTGTAGAATTGTGCATATTTACTGATAATGGTGGACTGTGGAATTGTGCATATTTGCTGATAATGGTGGACTGTGGAATTGTGCATATTTACTAATAATGGTGGACTGTGGAATTGTGTATATTTACTAATAATGGTGGACTGTGGAAGTCTGAGCAGACTTTTTTTTATGATAAATGTTCTCAACTGGGCAGTTTTGCCATTATGGGTGCATATGGTTTGTTTCATTGCTTACTGGAAAAAATGTTCAAAACAAATTTAAAACATCCTGTAACAAGTGTACTGTATTGTACAAGGAATATAATTTTAGTACAATGAGGAAGGTGTATCAAAGAGCACATGTATGTTTCATATGCAAGGAGCCTATGATTCAAAACAGCCCAAAATTAATCTTTATCTGCCACTGGCAAAATGTATTTTCTTTGAATGTGGGTTTCAATGCTGTTTCAATGAATGTGAGTTTCAAGGGCAGAGAAGTTTTAATGCTAAGTTTTCATTGTGAGACTGCATTGCTTTGTTTAACAGATGACTTAGTGTTTGTGCTGTAAAATACAAAATAAAACTTTCAAATGAAGTCCAACTCATCATAGAAGTAAAGCAGTATGCACATTAGTGTTTATGGTAAATGGAGTGAAATAGCCAAGTATAATGGTTCATTGGAATGGCTGCAGAGGCTCCATTCAACCATTGTTTTGTCAGGGGAAGGGCAGCAAACTCAGACAGGCCCAGCTGAACTATACCTCCCAACTGTCCAGATTTTCAAAGAATGAATAGATTTTTGCTTCTTATTTTTGGTTTGTTCATAAAATTTGTAGTTTTAATTCCTAAATGATTTGCCAGAAGTCACTCTAAGTTTCAGACTTCATAACCTTCAGAAAATGCATGTTAAAGTAAGAGCTGTTGTATCAACTGTCTCAATTTATACAAGAGCAATTTTAGTACTGTTTATATGTGCCCCAATATATTTGGCCTTGTTCTGATTTACTGCATTAACAGGTTGAGAGGTACATGCAAATAAATTGCTTTATAGAATTAGGCATAGCCAACCTCTCAACTGTCCCCAATTTTTGGCTCAAAATGTTGCTCTTCCCCTTATAATCCCTCCAAAATAGCAATTTTGGAAGAAAACATGGAGGATTTACAATTAAGAAATAACTGTAATAATCAAAGTTATAGATTACTTGAAATGCATGTAGATTCTTTTATATTTTGTCAGCTGCTCAAGGTAGCAGTACTAATATTAAAGTGTCCCTTCTTTGACAGGTAGCAGCTGTATTGTGTGTCTATTTTATATTTTTGCATCACGTTTTTTGTCCATTTTCATAAAATTGTGTTTTTGGCAAATTAGTGACATCACTAAAGACTGAAGTTAGAAAATGACAGACATTTGAGTTTCAGATTTTATACCCTTCAGAAAATTCATACTAATGCAAGACCTATTCTATTATCTTTCTAAGTTTATTAGAGCAATATTTAAAAATTGTCCTTATTGTTGGGCCTTTGTCCCACTTCTGTGTATGGCTTTGTCCAGATTTCTTGCTCTTGAGGTTGAGAGGTATGACAAATGTGTCAGGGCCATCACAGTCAGCCAGTGAGATTTCAAATTGTGACATGCTTTTGCACCCCACTCCCCATGTAGTGACTCTGGATGTGTCCAAGCAAGGCAAGGAGTAGTTGTATCTACCTTGGATGGGGAGGACACACTGCATAAGTACTACAGTGGCTTTTCATCTGTCCTTGATTTTGCAGAATGGTCTGGTTTCTGTCATATTTTTGTACTGTTGATTTATGCTTATTACTCAAAGTGCCTGTTGCTCTGTGTTTTAAGTAGCAATGCTTTAATGACCATAAGGTAAGCTTGTCTGAGATCGTAAGATGCAAGTAAGCTTTAATAAGCATACTGTTAAAGAATTGCCAACATTGAAAGCCTATCTGTTGTTGCCATGCAGAGAATACTTGACTAGATAATGTATAAGCCTTGGGTATTAAAGGACAGGATTCCATTATTTTAAAAAGCTCATTACACTTGTTGGAGACTTCCAGTCATCTCTACAGACTTTACCCGTAAACTAAACAGAATGCCAATCATGTGTGGTCCATAACCTGTACAGTAATCCTTTAAGCAATGTATCTTGAGCTTGTTTCTTGTTTGCTTTTCATTTTTACTTTTATCATGTTTTCCCCATGAAACAAGTTGTCAGGCAGCAGGTCTTTTTGGATAAGAAACATTTTTACAAGTGGGGCATCACATAGATTTCTACTTTCAGCATGTTGCTTGGTACTTTAATAAAGCTGAATATATTATAATTAGAACTGCAGTGCAAGGAGAAGTGGTTTGAGTTGAGTGCTTCTGGTTTTCTTATACTTGATTTTGACTGGCATTCCAGTAATGTATTTAAAAAGTAATTTATTTTTTCATGCCTCACAACCTTTTGTTTCCATCTAGATATTAAGTAAGCTGTCATGCAGCCAATGCATTGAAATATTTTTATTCTTCTACACTTATTTTTGTCTTGATTGGACTTTCATAATGATGGTTTGCCACCCAGGGCAGCGTATTTAATTAAAGTTAGTTTTTGTGGTTTTGTGCATAGCTCGTCCCGTTTATGGTTGACCACACCCCTTCCCTTTGACCCCACCCATTCAGCGTCTCCTGCAGCCCCCCTGTGATTTGAAGTCACCAGCCGCCACTGGGTAGATCCATATATATATATATATATATATATATATATATATATATATATATATATATATATATATATATGGTTCTATGACATTTCGCCGAAAATTTCTGGCATAGGGTCCAAATCACCGAAAATCCGTTTTGCCGAAAATAGTACTGACAGTGTATATGCCCTTTTCCCCCACTGTAGTGCGATCCCAGAGTGAGAATATTAAAGTGGGGGAGTGTGGGGGGGTGTAGCCCCCCACCTACTCAGGTTATAAACTACTTACTAACCCTTTTAATAGGGACTGCTCAACAGACAACAATACTAGACAATAATAAACTGTACTGAGTGGTGGGGCTATGACCCCCTACACCCCCCCTACTTTAATATTCTTACTCCAAGACCGCACTACAGTGGGGAAAAGGGCAGGTACACTGTCAGTTATATTTTCAACGATTTGGACCCTATGTCAGAAATTTTCAGCGAAATGACACTGAGCCATATATATATATATATATATATATATATATATATATATATATACATGCATACAGTTTCTATAATTAATATTTATTCATAATATATCTTTTTAGCTGTTATTTACATATTTTTAAATTATATATAATTTATTAAAAGTGCTGCATATACAAGGGATGAATATTATGAAACTATTATTAAATTTATATTTTAATTACCATGTAAATATTTTATTAAGTAAATGAAATTGTATGAATAGTAAACGTATTTAATTTTATAGAGAATTATTTTGCTATTTTGTATTTTATTTCATAAACACTAATATACCATATGATTGATAATTTCCTTTAAATGGAATCAATGGTGGTTCGAAGCAGATTCTGATGAAGTGTCACGAGAAAAGTGATATAAAAGTACTAAATTGAAGTCTATATACCTGTGAGCAAAAGTCGGGTATATTTCTAATCATTCTATGCTTGGTGAGCTGACATTAGTCTTGTTCAGTTTTACAAGATTACCAAAGTAATTGATAAGGGCAAATCAGTATACACCGCATAACAAGACCTATTAAAAGGCATTAACACCATTCCACATTCAGTTATCATAGATAAACTCTCCCAGCTAAATATAAATCCTTATGTAACTCATTTGCTATCAAACTGGCTTACAAACCTAGGAAATTAGGGTGGGCAGCTCTACCTCCTCTTAAAAAACTGTCACCATTGGTGCCCTTGTACCACTCTGCATTGGCATTTACTTTTCAGAGATCAAAGCAAATATTGATGACTATAACTTGGTACCATCATAAACTCTCCAGAGGATCTTCCAAGATAGCCTTTCCCAAACAAAAAGTTATTGTCAAAACTATGGACTAAAACTAAATGTCAAGAAATCCCTCAGCAAGCATGACCACCCTTGTAACTATGACACTGACAACACATCCCTCAAAGGTGATCCTGTAGTCTGACATCTGGCAACCTGTGTCAACGATGAACTGTTCTTTGGTCATCACATATCCACTATTGCAAGGAAGTACTTTTTAATTGCCCAGTTTATATTTAAAGGTAAGGCATCCAGGTCCGGGGATGTAATTATGCCACTGTACTTGGCTCTCATTAGGGTGCTCGTTGAATATAATGCCCCTTTCAGTATGTATATTTAGTTTCTGTGCCTGTATAAATTCTTCGCATTTGCATGATGTTTGACTCATGTTCACTGAGTTTACAAATGCTTTGCGATGCCTCCAGAGTATCTGATGCAGTCCAGGTCTATACTAGCAAGGTAAGTACTCCACAATGCTGTATTGCACTTTTCACTGTTGATTGTAAGAGCTGCTGTTGTATTTTAGCATTATTTCCTGTGCTTATGCACTTTCTATAGCTTAAAGTATATCTGTATTTTTTACTGTATTAACTGCTGGTTCTTGTACTCTTGCATTTCATTTAGGTGTTGCCGGTATTTTTTCTGTTGTGTTTGCTGTGTTTCTGCACTTTGGGGTGCTTGTTCAGTGATTTTAAAGTTAAAAGACTTAGGTCTGTGCTCTAGTGGCATTAATGGGTAGCCTGGTCAGTTCTGAGCTTGGGAATCACAAAGTAAACCTTAGAGTGGACTGTTCTGATTGGGCAGTAGGTTGGCTTGCTTGTTCATTCAGTTTCTGTGTTTGTATAAAGTTGTTGCATCAGCTTGTGCAACAGTAGATGCAGGCACTTAGAATCCAAATTTTGTCTGTAAAAAAAACAACCCCTGATATTTCACTTAGTACCAGGTTGTACAACAAGCACCTGGTTTGCATGTAGAACAGGAGTGTTATGTGTGTTTACACTAAGATTGCAGTTCTTAGCTAAGTAACATTCAAGCAAACCTGCTGTAAAACCCTTATATTACCCCAAGACTTTGGTATGCACACAGAGACATAGATCTTAAACAAGTTGCACCCAAGCAAACCTGTTTTAAAACCCTTATATTTCCCAAGTACTGTGATATGTACAAACAGAACCTCTGACCCTACAGTACTGTATTAAATATTAGAGCTTCACATTAATAGGACCCCATTTTTATACCCCCCCCCCCCGGTATAACTTACCTTGCAATCCACCTGAAACTGTGGTTAAGCACTTTTTCCTCTTGTCCCTGCAATCAGCTTGGTAGAAATAGGCAACTTGACACAATGTAGCAATTGTCTCATGTTTACTGACAACCATTTAATTCTTAAATAATCAGATACAATGTGTGAGAGATATAATTATACATTGTAACTTGAGGCAAAGCTCTCACATACAGCCAGTACAATTGCCAGTCAGGTTATCAGTAACAAACAACATAATTTTCTGTGTACTGTCCACACTAAAGACCAAGCACATAGACTCACATATGTTGAAACCCTAAAAAGTAAGCTACCTAAACCGCAAAGGCCTCCTAAATATAGTTCAGAAATTTATTTATTTATTTATTTATTTATTGCAGTTGGTTTACCAGGATAGTCCACTGGGCCTTGAAGAACCCGTTTTCAATGGAGTCCCGGGGAGAAAAGCTCCAAAAAAGAAATAAATGTACATTAACATTTGACAGTAACATCTAGGTACATGCTAGCAAAAGAACATAAGCAAAACATAAATGTACATTAACATTTGACAGTAACAGTCTTGGTACATGCTATCAAAGGAACAAAAGCAAAACATAAATGCAGATTAACGAACAAACATAGTAGGTGAATAAAGTAGATTATGATATTACAGGACATTAAGTAGAGTTGGTTATGTGGGGTGGGTGCAAGAGCATTCCCATTGAGATGCTAGGTGTAAGAAAAGAGACTTCTTGAAGGTAGAGTGGTTTCACAGGAACATCACAAACATTCTACAAAAGTAACACCCATGGCAACACATATAGCTTCAATGCATGGTGTCTCAACTCATAGCCCATAGGGCAAATCTTGACATAAGCTAATATTCTAGTGATTGGCAGTTCCACTGTGGGACACATAGATGTTCCACTCACCAAGCTGAGCAAGGAGAGGGTCACAGTCAGCTTACTATCACGGGCAAGAATTTGTCAGATCACACAGGACATTGAATCAAAAGTACCAGTATGACTTTGTCATTGTACATGTGAATATAAATGACCTGAGACATACCTCCATGGACTATATGAAAAGAGACATGAAGGACTTCTCGGACAATGCATCCCAGCATGGCATAAGCCTGGCACTGAGCAGCATTCTACCTTCCCTAAGGATGATATTGCAATATATGCAGAATATAATTGACTTTAACAATTAGCTTAGTTTTTGGTGTCATTCAAAGGGAATATAATATTTGTCAGCATGGGATGATATGGTCAAAATACCTCTACTGCTTCATCAGGGATGCTCTGCAGCTGTCCACCTTAGGCTTTTCAATTTTGACTGAAACCTTGTCCACTCCATAGTGCCTTTTTTAGACAATATAAACCTGATAAACCTTTCAACATAGCATAACCACTCAGGACAACCTGAAAGTAATACTATACAATGTCAGAAGTTTAAACAAAAATTTCCAATCCCTGCAAGCTCTCCTTACCCTGGAAAATGCAGGTGTCTGTGTAGTTGCAGAGACATGGTTTACAGCTGAACAGATCACCCTTGCAGTGCAAGTCTATAATGACGTCCAAACATTTAGACCAACTTCTGTGCAGGAATGGACAAAAAGGTAAAGATGTCTCAATATTCATGAAAAACAATCACACCTGAAAACTGGTCAAGCAGTATGACTCAACTACTTCATGTCCAACTTATTGTAAGCAAAGCCCTATACCATATCACTGCAAGCTCTAGGTCCTCCTCTATGACTCAGGACAGCCATACTGCATACCTAAATCTGATGGAGTCTCTCTGTATTGAACCTAACACTAGCCCTAGGTAACTTCAATTAGTCCACTATAAAACTGGAAACATACAATTTCCAGTGCACAGGCCCAGAGATTCCTGGACTTTGTCAACGCAAATGCTGTAGAACCTCATGTCTATATGCCCACTATGGGCATAAACATCTTTGATCTTGTCCTCACAAACATGGGGAAACTTTGCACCCACTCCATGTGTAACATCCTCACTAGTCATGAGAGACCATAAAGCTACTTTCCCTGAAATCAAACTAAAACCTGTCACCACATCTAACCCTTGTACTCTTAGAAACTATTCCAAAGCAAACCTTCTACAACTGAGTAATACCATGCACAATTTTGAACACCCCCAACCATGTGAACTCTGTTGCCTGTGCAGAATTACTCACAGACTCTATACCATCATGTAAACAACTGCACTGAAGCTGTAGAACCAACCCATAATAAGCACAAGGCTAACTCAAAAATACAAACCATCCTGGTGGAATCCCAACATCAACAAATTATATTAAAAAAGGAAGAAAATCATGGCTAGAGCTGAGTGCAAGGCACAGCAAGGCAGGTAATATCCCATAAAACTAAATCAACAACTCAGGAGCCTTATCAAGGCTACTGAAGCCAAATTTGAGGTAAAGATAGCCTTGCAGGTAAATAACAACCAAAAGGCCTTTTGTAGATATGCCTTTAACCTCAGAAGTAATGTACAACAGTGAGTTGAACTAATTGTAAATGGAACCACCTATTTGTAGCCAGAGGGATATAGCAAACCTACTGTTTGACAAATATAGCTGCAGTTTCACCCATCTGCCCCTCCAACACCTCTTAAGAGATACCCTCAAACACAGCTCTACCAGCTATCACTATCAAACAAGTCTTAAATGCTCTCTCCAAGACAAAAATATTGCATATATGGGTCTTGATAATATCAAAGGTGCCTCCTGAACAGCATGCATCATGATTTATCAAGCCCTCTAAGATCACTGTTCAACCTTACCCTCCTAACTGGGCTCTGTGTGTAGTGAATGGAGGAATGCAGCAGTTACCCCTATAACAAGGGAGGGCAGGCTACTGACCTGGGTAATTACAGACCCATAAGTCTGACTACTCTCATATGCAAAGCCATGGAAAGAATTATCATGGATATTATAAATAAAGACATAGAATATCTTCAGACACTAGATCCAATACAGTTTTGTTTCCAAAAAGGGCAGATCATGCCTGCACAACCTGGTAGACTTTTTTGAGAAGGTCACCAAAGCTGTGGATAAGGGAAAATGGTACATACTGTCTATTTTGACCTGACTTAGGAATTTGACACTATTCCTCATTCAAGTATTGTCAACAAACTCACAAAACTTGGAGTGAACACTATGACATTTGTTGGATAACAAACTGGCTCACAGATAGGACATGGGACATTAAAATAAGGGACCTTACCTCTACAAAAAGACCAGTGACCAGCGGAGTCCCTAAAGGCTCGATGCCGGGACCAGTCCTCTTAGGTATCTATTTTTTTAAGTCAAAGCCAGTATTAAAGGCTTCTGTTTGACCAAGTTTGTGGATGACTGCAAGAGAGGCATGATTACAGAATTACCCAAAGATACAAAGATCCACCAAGAGGGTTCATTGATAACTAATAATTGGTGCCAGAGACAACATAAAACCACATGCAAAAAATGCATAATAACATCATTTGGAAAATCAACCATCCCCAGGAACTACCACACAAACACAATACACCCCTAAGAATAGACCCGGTGGTTAGGAACTTGGAAACATATGTGGACAATGACCTGGCCTTTGCATACCATGTATCTGCAGTTGTAGGGAATTCATTCTATATATTGTGCAACTCATTAGCAAGGGTATGGCATCTGGATCTAAAGATGTCATTATTGCATTGTACTTAGCCCTCATTACGCCAGTCACTGAGTGTAATGTTTTTTTTATTATCTGCACTTAAAAGTACATTTTAGTCGAAATTAGTCTAATTCAAGTCGAAAAGTGTTTGTTTGCTGTTTAATTTAATTGTTTGGCTGCCCACTAAAGTGTGCTAGCCTGTACTACTGACTTATTGCCTTTTCTGCATTTAGGGCAGAGTTGCCACTAGAGCACCATCGGGCAGTGCCGGTTAAACAAGGTTAAACTATTTCTGGCTCCGTAAAGTCTGCTCTTCATTTTTTTCCTTAGAACTGCTCTACTTGTAATCTAAACAGTCTATTCTCTATCTGTAAAGCTCAGCACTTGTTCCTAAAGCATTTTTTAGTCAGGTAAAGCACTTCTATATTATACAAAGTACTTCACTAGCTTAAAACCCCCGTACCCACTTCCCTATAGGTCCTTTCTGACTCAGTTACACAGCAAACTTTTTCATTTCTTCTAGCATGTCAAAGGGTCAGTTGCTAGCGTCCTCTCCTGCTCAGTTGGTGAATCTGGAATATTGAGGCAATGTTACAATTGCCTCATGTACACAGACAACCCTCCTCCCACAAAACACAAATACATGCGAGAGATGCAACTATATAGCCAAACTGGAGGCTGAGCTCTCTCTCAACTCAGGACTGGCAAAACCAGACAGGAGGAGAAGGTAACCACACACACCATAAACCCAGTCTCACATAGAACTATCACAACTACAAATCAAACACATAAACACACAAAGACATACTCGAGGCACTGATCAAAATCTACCAAAACAGCAGAGGCCTCCAAAGCAGACACCAAACAACTGCCACCTCATGACATAACACAAGCAACACATAGATCACAAAGTCAGTGTGCAAATCAGTCACAGCCCTTAAGGCCAAACACAATGCCAGACACACTTGTCATAGGTGACTTCATAGTCAGACACACTGACGTCCCACTCACCAGACTGAACAAGGAGAGGGTCACAGTAAGCTGCCTGTCGGGCGCTAGAATCCGCCACATAACACAAGCACTCAGGTCACTCCACAGCAAGTACAAGTATGACTCCGTCATTGTCCATGCCAGTGTGAATGAACTGAGACGTACCTCCCTGGACTACATGAAAAGAGACATAGAGGAGCTATCAGATTATGCAGCCCAGGCTGGTATGACCCTGACCCTGAGCAGTATCCTACCTTCACCAAGAATGATGCCACAACACAGAGACAAAATGATCAGTTTTAATAATTGGCTTAATTTCTGGTGTCATTCTAAGGGGATCCAATGTCTGTCTGCCTGGAATGACATGCTTGACAAGCCACGCTGCTTCGCAAGGGATGGCTTGCACCTGTCACCGCTGGGTTTCCGGATATTGGCAAAGGCTCTTGCCACCCCCATAGTGCCTTTTTTAGACAAGGCTCAAATTCTAAACCCATAGAAAACAATAATGGAAAAAACTAAGGGTAATGCTGCTCAATGCCAGAAGTCTAAATCTCAAGATGCACGCCCTCGAAGCCCTCCTCAGTATGGAGAAAATAGATGTCTGTGCTGTGACTGAAACCTGGTTCAAGGCTCCTGAGAGCACCCCGGCACTATCAGGTTTTACCTAATATCATGCGTCCCGGCCCCAAAACCCAGAACGTAGGAGGGGGGTGTATCCATATTCATCAAGGATACCCACACCTCCAGGCTGGTGGCAACTCACGAAGCATCAGAGACCATTCAGGTGCAATTAACCATAGGCAAAACTGCTCTACAGTTTGTAGCATGTTACAGACCACCCTCTCAAACTCAGGAACCCCACACAGCCTTCCTGAAGACACTGGAGAGTATAAATGTCTCTCCAAACACCATCATATTGGGTGACTTCAACTACCCAAACATAGACTGGGAACATTACTCAAGCCCCAATACCCTAGCCCAAAGGTTCCTGGAGTTCATAAACTCAAATGCTATGGAACAACTTGTCACCATTCCCACAAGAGTTGAAAATATACTAGACCTGATCATCACAAACATGGGGACAAAATGCTCCACACCAGAAGTATATCCCTCATTGGTGAGATCAGACCATAAACTAATCTCACTGGAGATCCACATCCCACCCCCACCCCAACAAAAAAGACCACAGTGAAGAACTTCTCAAAAGCCAACTTCATACTTCTTAAGACTGGTGTGGTATTCTTCAAGGCCCCTGAGCCATTGGAAACCACAACCCACGCTGCTGAATCCCTTACAAATGCTTTCTATGAGCACCTCCAGGATTGCATGGATCAAGCAATCCCAAATAAAATCAAGACCCTTCCCACCAAAGGCAAGCGCTCGATCTGGTGGACCCCAGCCATAAACAAACTTTACAACAAGAGGAGAAAGCTACTACAAGATAGAGCAAAATCCCTAAAAGGGAAGACATCTCTGATCAATACTAGTAAAAAACTACGATCACTCATAAAATCATCCAAGGCCAACTTTGAGAGAAAAATCGCCAAGGACTCAAAAGACAATCATAAGGCCTTCTTTAGCTATGTTAGAAATCTGGGTGGAAACTCCCAGATATGCTCAGAATTAGTCCAAAATGATACAAAAATCACTGAACCCACAGACATTGCAAACATACTGGCAGACAGGTTCAGTGCAAATTTCTCCCAAAAGGAGAAATATCTATCCCAGCAGAGTGTAGCCTCCCAATCATCTCAAATGCCCAGGTAAGAGCTGCTCTCTAAAGCTAAAACACAGCATCAATGGGACGGATGGTGTCCCGGCTGTGTGTTACACAAACTCAATGAGGAACTAAACCCACACATAAGGCTGCTGTTTAATCTTAGCCTTACCACAGGATACGTGCCCAAAGAGTGGCGTACGGCAACTGTGGTTCCACTCCACAAAGGCGGTGCTTCTACGGACCCTGGTAATTACCGCCCCATAAGCTTAACAAGCCTGGTCTGCAAAGCTATGGAGAGGATCATAATGGAACTCATAAATAAAGACATAGGGGACCTACAGACATTGGATCCTACCCAATTCGGCTTTGTCAAGGGCAGATCATGCCTCTTGAACTTGGTCGACTTTTGGAAACAGTCACCAAGGCCATTGATGAGGGTAAGGCAGTTCACACAGCCTACCTTGACCTTGCAAAAGCTTTCGACACAATACCCCACTCGGGATTCATAGAAAAGCTCACCAGCTTAAATGTAAACCCATATGTCACAAGATGGGTTGCAAACTGGCTCAAGGACAGAACCCACAGGGTTAGAGTTGCGGGTGCCATGTCAGACTCCAAGCCGGTCACAAGCGGTGTCCCACAGGGCTCAGTCCTGGGCCCCCTCTTGTTCGGCATCTACTTTTCAGAAGTGCAGGCAAACATAGGAGGATTGTGGCTGACAAAGTTTGCAGATGACTGCAAACTGGGCACCATAGTTGAAAATCCATCAGACACAGATATCCTTCAGAGAGGTCTCATAGAAATGGATAACTGGTGCCAGAGCCATGGCCTTAAGCTAAACGCCAAAAAATGTATAGTCATACCCTTTGGTAAAAACAAGGTAACCCCAAGTTACCACATAGGTGGCAATCCATTAAGCACAGAAGAGGTTATCAGGGACCTGGGGACCCAGGTTGACAGTAACATTTCTTTTGACACTCACATTGCCAAAGTGGTTAGGAGGACCTTCTACATTGCCCACCTGATTATGAAGGGATTCACATCCAGATCAAGGGAGGTCATTGTTCCCCTGTACTCTTCACTTATCAGACCAATGATTGAGTACAATGCCCCATTCGGAATGTATCTTACCCGACACCTAAAGCAATTGGAAAGACCCCAAAAGTTCCTCGCCAAAAGGATAAAGGGGCTCAAAAATATGCCATATGCTGCCCGACTGAAGAAACTCCAGCTCTATTCAGTCGCATACCATCTGCTCAGAGGTGACTTGTGCCTGACATACAAGGCCATGTCCAACCCGGAATTAATGGACATGCTCCACCTCAAAAAATCCAAATCCACCAGAGCCACAAGAGCAAGAGACTTAAACCTCAACACGGATATAAATAGGACGTGCTGGAGGGACAGATTCATCACCCAGAGACTCCCTATGCTGTGGAACAGAATCCCGGTCCATGTGAGACAGAGCACCTCGCTGGCTCTGTTCAAGAGGAATCTTGACCAGTGGATGGGAGATCGTAGGTTTACCCTGGGGATCATCTCTGTATCACTGCTGGACAGAGGCACGGCAAACTAATGGGTATAGTATTCTTCAACCTAAGGGGTGGTGAAAGCCACACAACTCTGGCTAGGCTTATAAATGCCCTAGGGCAGATAGCCTAGTATGAACCTATGAACCTATAATGTGCCGTTTGATATGTATGTGCCTTGCCATACTTATGCAACAACCAGAATGACCACAAAGGTACCTTACAAAAATAATACAAGGCATAAACCATATGGAATACACAGATCACCTTAAACACTTATCTTTATTCTCAGTTTCTTACACCCAACTGAGAACTGCTCTTTGCCTGGCTTGCAAGGCATCATCTGATCCAGTATTGAGGGAACTGCAGCACACACACAGAAAGCAAAGATCTTTTCTTAGTCTATTCAAATGACAGGATAGGCTTGTTAAGATTTTCACAGATCAACAGCCCTGTAATACTGTTGATGCTTTGCAGTTATAGAAAAGATAGAGCAATAGAACCTAGTAACATTTGAAACCCTTATGCATTTCCTGCCATCATTCTCAACTGTCTCTGATTTTTCATCATACTTTTGATCTATCCCTCACAAAATTTGATTTATGATCTTCTGGAAAACCACTGAAAATTGCAGTCACTGAATAAAGAAATAAATACAACATGGAAGTTTCAGACTTCTCATTCTTCAGAAAATGTATAGTAATTCCAAACATTATATTACCTTTGTCTTTTATTGTTTCTTGATTTTTCCCTGATTCTTGAGCTGAAATGTTGAGTTGTTACTGCTTCTGTATTATTAAAAAAAGACTGTGAACTGTAAAAGAAATTGAAAACTGCAGTATATACTGTAGCAAAAGCAAATAAAACCATAGTACAGGTGGTGTAACTAACATATTTTTAAAAAGAATATACTTTATTCATTCTGAGGACATACATCGCTTTTTTTTTCATTTAAAATACGTCATCTCATTTTTTTTTTAGAATTTTAAAGTATAGCATAGTAAACAAAACACTAACTAGACAAAATATCAATCTGGAATTCAACATGAAAAGTAATAATATGAATTTGGGATCAGAATGATAAGTAAAAGATATTTAAAAAGTTAATATATTAATTTCCAAGTATAGTAAAAATAGAGTAAATAATCCTTGTCGTATAGGACCTGGTGCTTATTTTCACTAGAATTTTTAATTGCCAATGTACAAATTTTGCAAGAAAACAATATCAGAAACACTGCATTTGAAGAGCAGCAAACCTGAGCTATATTGGTTACATCTTTGAAGGGTTAGTCTTCCTTATTAATATGACTACACAGATGCAAGATATTTCTTTTTTTGTCTTTTAATACTTGAAGGGATGGATTACTTTACAACACAAAGAAAGAAACTTCAAATTTTTATTTTAACAAGTATTGTCAGATAAGAAAAATAGTACTTTGGTCTCGCAATCTTCAAAGCAGATTAATCTCTAGAAGCCCACAGTCCAGTGGTTCATACCAGAAAATAAATAAATAAATAAAGTACCTCTTAGTTCAGTACATATAAATGAGTCCTTGGTTGGGTTCAGCTGTCTTACCAATGAGATTCAGGAAATTTTTTAAAGGATCCCACGTTCAGAGATGTGAATCCCTTGTATTGTCACAGATCATGATGTCACACATCAGCAACATAAGTATGCCTTTATCTAGAGCCCACCAGTTCACCCTAAGCCATCAGTGACCACTTTTTCACAAATTCAGAAACAGCAGTAAAGTTTGACCTACATTGCTAATATGTAATGTACTGATATATTCCTCTTTAAATTGCAGAGAGCTCCAACAGATAGGTTGAGTGGATGGGCCACCAAATCACTTGGTGTGGAGGGGGTCAATGAAGGATATTGCTGACCCATCAAGGAGGACATTATTGTAGAGCAACAGTATAATAAGAACAAATCTGTTATATCTTACATCAACTACAACCAACTACAACAGAGATGTTAGAACATAACTGTCCTCAGTGTTAATGTTGAAGACTGACTTCACTTCGTTGTTATTTGTGAAAAATGAAAAATAAAAGCACTTAAACATTACAGTATTAAGCAACAGTAATAAACAGTACAAAACTGTCAAATATGATGTTCATTTCTCTTCTAACAAGGTACTGAAAAAAAACAAACTCTAATAGGTTTAGTGACCGAATAACTACTTTAATTTATGATAAGCACTTTCATCTACCAACTTGACTTCATCAGATGAACTTTTCAATGACAATTTAACACATGGAAAACTAATATATACATAAAAAGCACAAAGGATCATATATCATAAATGAGAACCTCATACATAGTAATGGCCCTAGCCTACAGCGAGAAGCTAGCCAGATGTAACACAAGTACGTTTATGTATTTGTTCATTATGTGACTCATGTTTTGTGATAAACAGGGTTCCTGGATGTCAGGCAGATTTAACAGAGCCATTGGTGATCTTTGTCATTTCCTTTTATATCTGACATCAAGGACCATTCTTAATGGGTCCTTAATTGAGTTGAATCCCAAGAAGTATCCACCAGACTTAAAGAAGCCAGAGGACAGTTAAAGGACCACTGCTGAGAAAGACAAATCCTGAAGACTTATTATCACACCAAATAAAACTCAGCTCCTGCAGTCATGGTCCTGACAGGTGAAGGTGTGCACCAACATCCACAATTGAGTTGATGCTGAAGCAAGCACTGAGTGATTTGTTTTCTAATGACAAAAATATAACATACCTAGGCAATCTAGTTGTGAAGAGTATGTTCAGCAACTGCCACCCTTTTTTGTCTGTACAGTAAAGGAAATAAACAGCTGATCTATCTTCCTAAAGTCATACACCTGCTTTGGGTGATACCTGAGCTGGCAGTATGAACCAAGGGCGTGCATTGGGAAAAATCAGAGCTGTCAGTGTGCATGAGAAGTATGAATGGCTCTCACTCCCCTAACTTCTGTCCCATTAAATGAACTGGTCCAGAGACAATTCAGAAATGTCTCCCAGGAGGAAATCTATTTTTGCCATAAGGGAAATCTGATCCTGTGAATGACCAAACATGGCTGCCTGCACCTCAGGGCCTGTAGCTCCAAGACCCAACAAACAGAGGATGTGGCCACTAGAAAGATGTTCAGGCTGCATGGTGGAGTAGCACTTATTTATTTATTGTTAATTGGAGTACAACTGTGATCCAGCTGCACTATTTTCAGGTTCAGCCAGGGGGCAAAGGAAACTGAACCAGCAGTATAATAATTTTTGGTTCTGCTATGACATGCCAACTTCCAAGCCCCCTGCTCTCCCCAACAATGATTTCCCATGGAGAAAAGCATTTGCCATTATGCCGTTCATCTTGTTTTTGTGCAGGCTACTTATGTGTGGCCAAATTCGCCTTGAACATGTCTGGGGTAGCCATAAGTTTTACATAACTGAGAAAAATAGCACATTTGTTATTGTAATACAACATTACAATTGACACAAGCTAACAATATACTAGTTTTTATAAGATTATATGGTAAATGCACACAGACGGATACAGCCAAATATTTCAACTATGTGAGCACAGCAAGTGAACCAAACAAGGTGACCTAAGTCTTGTTAATTTCCATAAGACATAACAATTGGGTATGTACCATGGTTTGCTAAATACAATTTACAAAAGTTTTCCCTAAAGGAATGTGAAGAGAATGATTAGGTTTTGAAATGATAGTAGTTTAATGAAGCATAGAAAACAGGGGTATTACAGAGGGGCTTTTATGTATTATGGTTAGTTAAAGGGACAGGAAGGGTGTGAGCAAAGCTCTTGCAACGAGTAAGGAATCAAAGAAACAGTGAGTTTGAACTGATTGTTAGTGCAAAAAAACAATCCCTTCTGGGACAATGTGCACCCCAAGAATGCGAAAAAAAGTACATGGAGACCCTTCCTTTAAA